>NW_027187315.1:3162716-3182503 GCF_028583685.1 Petaurus breviceps papuanus
TCAGGGCTTATATAGCCTTCTCCTGGCTCAGAGAATGTAACAACCTTATTGACTCACTGGCCAATCAAGAAGTATCTACTGAAAAACAAGCCTCCCACCCCAGGCTTCAGGTGCACATTAGCCTAGGGGCAGGGAAGATCTTTAAAATTTACATTCTTATTACAGGGTCAACAATCTTTTTAAATTACATTCATTAGTTCAGGGGAAAAATCAATACCCTGAACTTCAGAGAAAATACAGGCAGTGAAATAAAGACCAACAGACATGGCTTCTGTCTGAGAAATTAGTACTAATCAACAGACAGATCCAACTGTCTGAGCAAGGCAATACATACATAGTCACCAGAGAGAAAAGCACCAACATCTAAGGTTTTTCAAAGCCAGGAGGGCTCCTTAACTGCTACTCAGAGTCTCATCTAGTCAAATCACATTGTCTTCCAATGAGTGAGCCTCAAAGCAAAATGCTAACCTTAGAATATGTATACCTTTCTTCAGGGTCAGAGGGCATCACAACCCTACTGACCCCCTCCCTAATTACAAAGTAACAAAAGGTGTGGGACTTCCTGAAAAACAAGCCTCCCCTAATCAAGCTTGCCTTAATGGGCTCCACATGAAGCCTATTAATGGGCAAGAAGATCTTAGCATTATAGTTCTGAATTTTTTTTTAATTTTTTAAAGAAAATAAGAGAGGTACCAATGAGCTAGGGAATGGCAAAATATATCATTTTTTAAGGGTGTGAACAGAGTCTGCAAACCATAAGCCTTATAAAGCTTGACACAGATTCCTGGGACAATCCTAAAACATTATTAAAGAGATTGTGAACATCTAGAAAAGAATAACTAAGACCCACCATAACTTCATCAGAAATAAATGCATTAGCTCTTTCTGTGGCAGCAAAGAATTGGAAATTGAGGGGATGCCCATCAACCAAGGAATGGCTGGACAAGTTGTGGTATATAAATGTGATGGAATACTATTCTATAAGAAAAGATGAGTGGGCAGAATTCAGAAAGAATTACATGAACTGATGCTGAGTGAAGTGAGCAGAACCAGGAGAACACTGTACACAGCAAAAGCAACACTGTTCAATGACCAACTTTGTTAGACTTATCTCTTCTCAGTAATACAATGATCTAAGACAATTCTAAAAGATTCTTAAGAGAAAATGCCATTCACATCCAGAGAAATAACTATGGAGTCTGAATGCAGATCAAAGTATACTATTTTCTCTATTTTTTGTTGTTTTTCTTTTTTGTGATTTTCCCCCTTTGTTCTGATTCTTCTTTCCCAACATGATTAATGTGGAAAGGTGTTTAATATGATTATACATGTATAGTCTATATCAGATTGCATGCTGTCTTGGGGGGAGAGGGAAAGAAAAAAACTTGGGACCCAAAATATTATAAAAGTGAATGTCTAAAACTATCTTTACATGTAATTGGAAAAAATAAAATAGTATTAAGTGGTGTAAATGTATCAATCATCAAGTTGTATATAATATTCAATTTCATTTATAAATCCTCTTTTTCTGTTCTACTTTGCATATAAAATACTTATTTTATTTGCTGGTAATTCAGTTTAGAATTTTTAAAAAGCTTTTTAAAAGCAAGCAAGCAATAAATATTTATTAAGCACCTAGTGGGTGCCAGGCACTGTACTGAGCATGAGTGATACAAATAAAATGAAAAAGTAATCCAGTTTTCTAGCCAAGCCTGGAACATGTTATATATTACTCTCTTAACTGGGGGAGAGAATGCTGATATAATGCTTTATGCCTGTATGAGGGGTGAAGTTGGCATGAAAGTTTTGAAGAGGAGAGACTTTCACTTCTTTGACCAAAATAGTTTAAGACTCTTCAGAAACCAACTCCAGGGGAGAAAAAAGAAAGACTGTCTTTCAGACATACACGGGAAGCTGGCTGCCAAAAATGTCCCTGATTTCCAGTTTGCCTCCCTAGAGACTTAGGAGAATTTTCTCTTGGAGTCTTCCCACAAGGCCTTTCTTTCTTGGTTAAGCTGAGATATCTCAATCTCAGAAGGAAAGCTCATTCAATTCTGGCCACTTTTTAATATAGTCTCATCTGCACAATTTCTCTGATTTCTGTTTGCCATCTTCTTAAATAAACAGGTTTACTCACTGTTCAATATTTGTGATGGTCTTTTGAATAACTAACATTTGGTGAGAAAAAAATCAAACCTGTGGCTGTAGTTTGGAGTAACCCTCTCTACTTCACAGAAGCACTTAGGGATGATAACAGTTTTGGAATTTAACCAAAACCATGATTCTAGGTCAGCAATATTTAGGGGGAAAATAGATATAATTCTATTCTAGTAACCCTGTCTCAGAGCCTGAAAAACAGAGCAACTAGCCTTATAACTTCTTCTCACACTCTCCTTAAAGCAAGAATCTAAGTTTCCCTTAGAGAGGAGTGTGCACAGTTCCAGAGATATCTATTAATGCCTCTCTCAAGCTGCATTTAGACAAACCATGTGGATATATGTAACTATATAAACAGCACACATTTTACAAATAAAATGATTCTTACTCACATGGAACATACATTCTAAGGAAGGAGACAACAGGGACATATGAGTATATGTAGAATAAATATGAAGAAAATAAATAAAAATAGTTAAGAAGAAGATAATGTGGGTGGTAGGGTACTAACATTCGCCCTATGTCCAGAAAGGGTTTATGTAGAAGGTGGTGCTTGAACTGAGTAATGAAGGAAAAGAGGCATTGTATTAGGCAGAAGTGAAAAGGAAGTACAATCCAGGCATGAGGAATGGCTAATGAAAAGGGAAAGGAAGCAGTGTCCTGAGTGTAAAACAGTGAGAAGGTCAGTTTGGATAGATTGTATGTATGGGAGCATGGGAGGGAGAATAATGTACAATAAAGCTGGAAAGATAGGTTGGGGATAGGTTGTGAATTGTTTTAAAAGCTAAACAAAAGTTTATGAATTAAGTTTTGATTATGTATTTACTGTGTGACAGTCCCTATCCTATACACACTACAAAAATCAGAGCTTACATTCTAATAGGTAGAAACAATATACATGATGGAGTGATGGCTGAAAGGTATTTTGATTGATGAAGTTAAAGGGACAGTGAGTAGAGTCATAGAGCAATCAATTGATAAGTCCTTTCCCATAAGGGTAGTGCTGATTACTGTTCCCAGAGAAAGCCATGGATAAGGTTGAGTGATGGTGAGGGAGCAGCAGTGAGGAGGATTTGAGTTGTAAAATTGTTAAGGCTCATCAAGCAGAAGCCCAGGGCCCCAGGATGGGAGGTAAAAACCAGGGATGCCTGGTTAAAGGTGGAAGATAGAGCACAAGAACATGTAGTGGCAAGGGAGTAGCTCTGTTAGACTAGATGTGATAATCAGATCATGCCAAAGTGATGGTTGCCATTTAGTGGTCCAAGAACCCCTAATAGATTCATACAAAAATTCTCTGATGGAGACTTAAACAATAAATGACTACCCAATTATGTTACAAATATATTTTTTTCTCCGTGACAACTATATTGCCCAATTATCTTACAAATATTTTCCTTTGTGCATGTCTGAAGCATTATATGGAAGGAATGCAAAACATTCAGGAGCATATACACAACGTTAGTGTTTGTGCAGCAATTATATCAAACTCTGATTGACTCTAAACACAACGTCTTCATTTCAACCTGTCATCAAATTGTTTCCAAACTACCACAAGGATTCAACATTTAACTGCAAACTGATTTCCGATGGATGATCAGACACCCTCATTTGTACAGCACCAAAGGCACTCCCCCATTCCTCTCTGTTATCCACTAATAATAGCTCATCAGTCATTAAATCAAAATCACATGATTAAGACGTTACAGTGTTATTATAAATAGCTTCCATTTTTATACCACAAATGGCAAGTTATTTGAAAATCATGATCACTGGGTATGCTCATTACAAGCTATACTGAACAAATCACAGACCATTACAAATGTTCTACAAAAACAAATCTTATATTGCCTTTCATGGCAGTATTAAGGTTATTTTCTGATTTAAACTTATCCTCCACTCATGTTACTATTCTTCTATCTGGAAGATTTTGAAATGGACTGATTGACAATTCTGGTCGGTCAATTCAGTAAAATTTCTGGGAGTGTAGTTGGTATACCAGTTGTAAAAGAGAAGAAAGTTATATAGGAGGAGATTCTTTCCTTTTGTAGCTTAGTTTCTACATAAGCACTGCTTAAAATATAGCACTATATACAATTGTACTTACATGTATTGTTTACTACATTGTCATTAGCCAATAGAAAAGTAAATGTGTCATAACTAGCTATTTACTTTCATCAATTGGTTAGGTGGCTATAAATTTAAAAATTAATTTCTATCTCTCAGCAAGAGAGCTTATAAAAATTCTCCTACCATTTCCCACTATGTATTTGTGTGAGAAACATTTTCATTTTATTCTTGTTTTAAGTCAAAATACTGGTGTAAACTTAATGTAGAACCAGGTTTAAGACTGTGTCTGGCATTGAGTCAAATATTGCCAATCTTTGATGAAATTTAAAAGTCCAATATCAAAATTAAATTTACATAGGATAATTATACTGTTAAAACATCTAAGTTGTGACTTAATTTATTGTAAATGTTATATACAACAAAATTTTTAAAATAAAGAAATTTATTGTGAACCCCTGTAGATGATACTAATCACACAAGATCTTGCTGGATTATATCTCTTAATTCTTACAGAATATCCCACATAAAATATTCATAATTTTATAATTAGTTTTATAATTTTTATTTAGTTTTCATGATTATAGGTAGAATAAAACTATGTTTTACAATTTCACTTTGTAAATTTTAACTTGAAGCTGTTAGGGGCAAAAGTCATTATTGTAGTTATTGTAAGCAATTAATGAATAAATCTACAAGAATATCGTGAGTAGCCTAACAGACTACCCTGTAAGGTCACAACCTTTATTTTTTAGTTGAAAGAAGTTTGGAGAAGGGGGCGGAGTCAAGAAAGCGGAGTAGAAACAGGACCTCTGCTCGACTCTGGCTCTTACCACCTCCAATCCAAGCAAAAGGAGACTCTAAACAAACTTTGGAGCTACAGGACCCACACAATGACGCAGAGAAGCTAACCTCCCACTGAGGACAGCCCGGCAGGCCAGCAGGAATAGGCCAGCACAGCGCTCTGGGAGCCGAGCCCAACCCCACTCCAAGGTTTTAGCCCCAGGGCAGGCCTGACCAGCTGCAGGCTGGAGGGACTCCAGCTCAACAGCAGCTATGATGGTCCAGAATTTTCAATACATGGATGCTAAGGACAAAGCAAGAGGTCAGTGCAGTGTGGACTTTGGGACCCAGTAAGTGGGAGTGTTTCAGCTGCAGCACAGCTGCCGCTAACATGTGGCAGCTTCAGCTCCTGGCCTGAAGAGGGTAGGGGGACCAAACACCAGTCTGAGGGGTAATCGCTCTTGCTTTAATCCGCTTGGATCTGGATTGAAGTCAAGGGTGGAGGTCCTGGGGTGTGTGTCCAGCTTGCCAGAGCATGTGGAGGCCTCAGAGAGGGCACCCAACTAATACCTCCGGCAGCTGAGAAAACCCCAGTGTTTGGTACAAAGCTCCCCTGTCTGGTAGCAGAGTCCTATTGTGGCAAAAAGCCCAGGGGTCAAGTAATTGAGTGGCAACATGACCAGGCAAAGGAAACAAAGCAAACAAAAGAATCCAACATTAGACTCCTATTTTGGGGACAAAAAGGAGCAAAGCATGGAACAGGAGGAAGACAGTGAAGTCAGAACTGCTGCACCAAAAGCTTCAAAGGAAAATACAAGCTGGTTACAGGCCATAGAGGACCTTAAGAAGCAGATAAGACAAGTGGAGGAAAAATTGGGGAGAGAAATGAGAATGATGCAAGAAAATTATCAAATGAGAGTCAACAGCCTGACTGAGGAAAATCATACCTTACAAAATAGACTAACTCAATTGGCAAAAGAGGCTCAAAAAGTAAATGAGGAGAAAAATGCCTTAAAAAGCCTAATTTGCCAGATGGATAAAGAATATCCAAAGCTCACTGAGGAGAATCATTGCTTCAGAAATAGATTGGAGTAAATGGAAGCTAATGACTTTATGAGAAATCAAGATGCTGTGAAATAGATCTAAACAAATGAAAGAATAGAAGGCAATGTGAAATATCTCATTGGAAAAACCACTGACCTGGAAAACAGATCCAGGAGAGATAATTTAAAAATTATTGGACTACCTGAAAGCCATGACCAAAGTAAGAACCTAGAAATCATCTTCCAAGAAATTCTCAAGGAAAACTTCCCTGAAGTTTTGGAACCAGAGAGCAAAATAGAGGTTGAAAGAATCCACCAATCACCTTCTGAAAAAGATCCCCACAAAAAAATTGCTAGGAATATTATAGCCAGGTTCTAAAATTTCCAGATCAAGGAGAGAATATTACAAGCAGCCAAGAAGAAACAATTTGAATATTATGGAAACACAATCAGCATAACTCAGGATCTGGCAGCTGAGGGATCGAAGGGTTTGGAATGTGATATTCTGGAGGTCAAAGGAACTGGGATTAAAACCAAGAATCACCTACCCAGTAAAACGGAGTATCATGTTTCAGGGGGAAATATGGGCATTCAGTAGAATAGAGGACTTTCAAGCATTCTTGATGAAAAAACCAGAGTTGAATAGAAAATTTGACATTCACAAAGGATATGAACAGGCAGTTTTCAGAGAAAGAAATTAAAGCTATCTATAAGCACATGAAGAAATGCTCTAATTCACTATTGATTAGAGAAATGCAAATCAAAACAACTCTGAGGTACCACATCTCACCAGTCAGATTGGCTAAGATGACAAAACAGGAAAATGACAAATGCTAGAGAGGATGTGGGCAAACTGGAACACTAATGCATTGTTGGTGGAGTTGTGAACTGATCCAGCCTTTCTGGAGAGCAATCTGGAATTATGCCCAAAGGGCTATAAATACTTTCATACCCTTTGATCCAGCAATACCACTCCTAGGGTTATATCCCAAAGAGATCATAGAAATGGGAGAAAGACCCATATGTACAAAAATGTTTATAGCAGCTCTTTTTGTGGTGGCAAAGAATTGGAAATTAAGGGGGTGCCCATCAATTGGGAAATGGCTGGACAAGTTGTGGTATATGCATGTTATGGAATACTATTGTGCTGTAAGAAACGAGGAGCAGGCAGTCTTCATATTTACCTGGAGAGGCTTAAAAGAACTGATGCTGAGTGAGAAGAGTAGAACCAGGAGAAATTTGTACACAACTACAGACACAACGTATGTGTGATGACCAACTTTGATAGACTGGACTCTTCTCAGCAATGCAGTGATATAAGTCAATCCCAAAACACGCATGATGGAGAGAAAAATGTGCATCCAGAGAAAGAACTAGAAAGAACCAAGTTTATATCCAGGTGGAAGCAAAATACCTGATCTTTTTCATTCTCTTATTTGGTTTTATGTCCTCTTTACCATTTTTCATTCCAGCTGGTACAATCCATCCTTATAACCTGACCAATGTATAATGTGAAAGTATTTACAGATCCTATTCTTGAATATATGCCGCCATGGGGGGGGAGGGGGACAAAATGTGAAATTCAAGGAATTGTGGAATTGAATCCTGTAAACCAAAAGGAAACAAATTAATAAATAAATAAAAAGGGGAAAAAAATAGAATACATTGAAAACACCAAATATCTACAGGCTTAAATGTTTCAGAAGAAATATCTTGGATACTCAAAACCTTTTGAAATTTAAGACAAGAAGATAAGAAAAATTCCTAACATTATCCTTCAGGGATTGATTGGACCACCTATGAGAATGCAGAGGAAACAAAATACATAAGGACTAAGTAGTTCACTTATTAAGTTTTCCAAAGTGCTAGAATACCACTTATATTTGAAAATGTCTGGGGTAGCTAGGTGGCATAGTGAGTAGAGTGCTGCCCAGAGTCAGGAGGACCTGAGTTCAGATCCGGCCTCAGACACTTAACATACACACACACACACCAAAAAAAAAAAAGCCTAGCCGTGTGACCTTGGGCAAGTTACTTAACCTCAGCTGACCTGCAAAAAAAGAACAAAAATGTCATATTCCAGGAAAAGTGCTCATGCCTTAAAATTGTTAATGGATAAACCCTTCTCACCTACACTCCTTCACCCTGGTTATGAATGGTTTTCATTATCATCATATAATGAACAGATATTTTTCAAGCACTGGAGAGTTTGTTACAAACTACAGAAAGTAATCCCCCATTTTACAAATTTTGAACTTTAAGCTTCCCAATGAGCCAAGTTAATGGCAATGATCAATGGATTAAAATTCAGGATCTTTGATGCTCAGTCTAGGATGTTACATATATTACTTTCCTTTCCATATGCATCTAGACCACTTCCCAAAGTTCTAGCATTGCAGAGTTCGTTCAGCAAAAATCAAGAGCAGAAGTTCCCCATATATCTGGTCAGTACAAAGATTGTGTCACTTTTCTGTCTCATGGTTGAACCAGATGAAAGCTTTGGACTGAGTTGAATAGTTCAGCCCAACCTTTCCTTGTTTTAGGCATTATCACATGCCCTCTGTTGGATCAGAAAAGTGAGCACAAAGTTATTCTGGGAGAAATTCTTGTTATACATAAAATATTTGGAGCTGAAGGCAGGCAGGTTTACTAGAAAAAAGACTTGGACAAAAATTAGACAGCCCCAGCCTGTTTAAAATAAGACAATGTAGCTATAGTAACCTACACTGACAGAGCAGGGGTTGCCCAATTGCTTTATTTGTACCACTGGCCAAGACATTTTGGCTCAAAATAGCAAGCCACAATTACAACGAATTATGGGGGGGAAAGATCCTCATCCATCCATAAGCCGGTTGGCTTTAATTTCCTTTAGAGTGGACAAAAGGAAAAAAAAAAACCAATAATTCAGATTCTTAAGTGGGATAAAACCTGAATGTACAGATGGCAGCCTCCCTAAAGTGGTGTTGCTGGCTTCTGATACTTAAATTCCTAAGGACAAGGACATGTGAGTTTTATGACATGTGAATTTATAAGAGAAGTAAAAATTGGTAGATGGGGGAGGGGAAGAGGGAGGTATGCAAGTTAAATGTTATAAAAGTAAAAGTCATTAAAAATATTTTCTTTCCTCCATCATTCATGAGATTTTCTTTTAAAAATAGAAAATGACAATTGCTGGAGGAGATATGGGAAGACAGAACCTATGCAAATTGGTCCAGCTGTTCTAGAAAGCAATTTGGAAGTATATTTTTTAAAAAGTCACTATATTGCATTGCACGTATCCTTTGACCAATCAATACCAATAGGTCCATACCCCAAAGAACAGAAAGAACTGGAGGTGTGATGGTAAATCTATTTTAAAAAAATAAAATAAAAAGTATACAAGGCACACTTTTATGCTTAATCTGCATTATTAACATTTTCTTAAGTCTAGACAATCAACAAAACAATAAATTGAGCCCTGAATATCGTTTTTTGCCCATTTCCAAGGCGCAAATGCTCACAATGAAAATTTTTAGATCAGCTTCAGCCAGTATAACAGGCTATCCGGCACATCTCTGAAAGTGATACATCTTACAATAATATTCATAGTAGCACTTATTAATATAGGAAAAAAAAACTGGAAACTTAGGAGGTGGGTATCAGTTAAAGAATGACTAAATCAGACCTACACAACTTATAAACTTCTTCGAGCTACATATAGCTGTAGCAGCAAGCACCCTAGCATGCCCAGGATGGCTGCTATCACAGGTTCTTTGATCTGCTTTGCTAAAGGAAAGCAGCTCAAAAAGGGTTAACAATCTTACTTTAATCAAGCAAGCATATATCATTTACCTAGTTCAGGGGGAAAAGTCAGCACCCTAAACTTCAGAGAATACAAACAGAGGTTACAAGCAGACAAAAATACAGACAGAGAAAATAACACAATTCAATAGATGGGGCTAGCTGTCTGACCATTACACCCATACCTTGTCACCAGAGAGAGAAGCAACAACCTCTGGGTTTTCAAAACCAGGGGGCTCAACGGGTGCCCAGAGTCTCATCTTGTCAAATCACGCAACTCTTCCCAAAGTGAGCCCCAAAGCAAAACCTTGCTCCAGGGTCAGAGAACATCACAACCCTTGTGACGCACTTAACTACAAAGTAACAAAAGTTGTGCCTGCCTGAAAAACAAGCCTCCCAACACAGGCTCCAGGTGAGCACACGCAGCCCATTAGGGGGATGAATATATTTTTAAATAGGAAAGGTCCTCAAGTTCAATTTAGGCTTATTAAGGGGCAGGGAAGATCTTCAAATTTCTATTACCATTACAACAGGTTAGACTAGAGACACACTAATAATGGTTCGTTGTCTTGGTTCACTCGACAAACAGGGGAGAGCACAGTGGCAACCCCATATTTTTCACCACTGGTGAAATCCATTGGCAGGCATATGTTGTGTAGGCTTGCACTAAACAAAAAAGTGTGAGTAGTATTGCTCCCTAAGAAATGAAAAAGACAAAATCAGAGAAACCTGGGAAGATTTGCATGCACTGATGCAGAATGAAGTTAGCAGAATCAGGAAAGCAATTTATACAATGACTAAAACATTTAAGATAAAAATGAGTAAAGGATTTAAGAATTCTGATCAATGAAATGAACTGACCAAAACTCCAAAAAATCTATGAAGCATGCTTGCCACCCCTTATCATAGAGGTGGTAGAATAAATGTGTAGAATGAGATATGTTTTCAGACAGAGCTAAGTGTGATTTATTTTGCTTGACTATGCTTACTTATTAAAACAAAAAGGAATTTTTAAGGAGGAGTGGAGAGGAGGACTAGTGATAGTGATGCCAAAAAAATAATAAAATAAAAAGAGGGTCAATGAAAGGGTTTTCTAAAAACAGAACAGAAAGAAATTCATAGGGAGACACAGAAAAGCCAGAAAGCTTTGGAACTAATATGTCAAATTCATTATGTACTTTTAAAAAGTATGAAAAAAGATGGGCAATTTCACATACAATTTTTTGTCTGTTCTTTCTACATAACATTCAAGTATATTTGTCAAGTTTATAACAAAAAAATTAAAATGACGGGTGGGGGTGGGATAGTTTCTTAACTCTGTAGGAAAAAATCATAGAGATATTCCTATATTTTATAAAATTCGCTTCCCTCCCCTACACCCAAAAAAAAAAAACAACAACAACACTGAAAATCTAAGCAACTTTCCGTAAAATTTCAGTATATCTGACTAGTAGGTCCTTTACGCCTGGGTTCTTCCAAGGTAACAAAATAAATGTCAGTCCTCAAATTTCCTTCAAAGTGTTGATGATAAGGGGCTCACACACAACACAAATCCTCAGACACAAAGCCCAAAGGTACCCCTACCGCCGAACCTTTTTCAAACACACACACCCTCCACTCCTCTCTCTCTTAGCCTCCCTCCTCCTTTTCTTTCTCTCTCCCTCTCTCCTCCTCCTTCTTCTCTCTTCTCTTCTGTCTGTCTCTGTCTCTCTCTCTCTCTCTCTCCCCTCCCAACCCACGTGCAAGGGGGACAATGCCGGCAAAGTAATTTCTTTCTGAACACAAGATGGCAGCCTTAAATAAATGCAACCCTGCGCAGCTTTTAATCTTACACATCATTAAATTCCTAATTTACACATTATGTTTTCGTGGGCCAACCCATAACTCATTAGTGTTGAACTCACGAGTTATAAAGACCAACGCATTAAAAGCGCCGGGGATCGTTCACCTGCCTAGGTTAACAGCTTTCAAACTCTACAATGTAAGAGGAAACCAAAGAGAGTAAGGGAGAGGAGACGGAGCCAAGGGTGATGTGGCCAACTCTACCAGGCGTTTATCGCCTTTGAATACAGCCTTTCGTTCTGGGTTTGCCAGGATGGGAACTACACAGCTAGTCTACTCCCGGAACCAGCATAAAAACATTTCTCAACCTTGGCTCTGGGTACTCTCAACCTCTCTCATTTTTGTTCTAACTATATGAATCTTTCTGTCTGTCTGTTCCCCCTCCTCTCCCGTACTCCTCTCTTTCCCCTCCCCCTCCTCCCTTCCTTCTCTCTCTCTTCCTCCTCTTCTTCTTCCTCTCTCTCCCCTTTTCCCCCTCTCCTTCTCTCTCCCCCTCTTCCTCCCCTCTTCCTCCTCTCTTCCTCTAGCTCTCACTTGCTAGCTCGCTCTCACACGCGCGCAAAAGAGAGGCGGCGGAGGCAGCAGGCAGAGCACACGGAGGTTGGCGACGATGGACTGTAAGCAGCGCATGTTGCTGTTCCTTGGCAGACATCTTCCTGTGGGAGGATTTCAAACGAGCCGTGAAAGCCAGAAACTACACGGGCTACAAACTCCGGAATCCCCTGCCTGCTCCCCCCCTCCCCTAAACCCCCGCCTCCCTATTCCTTCAACTCTGATCCCTTCCTCCCCAAAGCCTGGTGAGAAGGAAAGCGCACACCCACACGCCCAGCCAGTCCTCTAACGCTGGGCTGGAGCCCAATGCTTGCCAAAAGGGAAAGTGCAGAAGCGGACTGCGCTGGGAAAGACCCAAGTGCGGCTTAATCTCTCCAGTCACAGACCCAATCCCACCCTCAACTCTAAACCGAAGTCTCCAATCCAGAGCTGGGGAAGAGAGAAAGGAGCTAGGTTGTCCTGCTTCCTTGTTCTTAGCGTCGGCCTACAGAGCAGAGGCACCCTACCCCCACTCTCGCAAACCAGCTCTGGTTAGACTAAAGCACGCGTGGCTGAGGTAGTGGTTGGGTGGGCCTGTGATGGGGCTGGCATTTACAAGGCCCAGGTTTTAGGGTCTATTAGTGTTCGCTTGCTTAGTGGAGGGATGGGGATGGGGTGTGGGGAGGAAGAATAAGGTACGTAGGTGAGGTCGCAATCGACCACCCCAGAACTGATGGGATTACGCAACTGTTTTTCCTTCAAGGGAGCCAGTCAAGGAGGGAGCAGTGGAGGAACCTCAGCTCCACACCCCGGGTCCGTGGCACACAGACACACTCCCTACGGAGAAGCCGCTCACAGATTCCCCAGGGGCTGGGTGGAGAAGTGTGGGACGCCAGTGTCAAGCTGCTGTGTCAAGCACTTTAACCCTTAGAATCCTCTAAAATCTACGTGTGGAGCCCATGACAGCGAGGAAGGAGAAAAAGGAGGCCGTGGTTTGGGCTCTAGCAGTGCGTGGATTAATTGGGAGCTTGGAGAGACTGAAACTGTAACTGAGCTGCTCCAGCAGACCAGGAAGAGAGCCCAGCGGGAGGAGGTAGTGGGGGAGGGAGCCGGAGGGAAGAAGTGCCTATTCCTTGGTTGTTCCTACTTTTCGGCTTACTACTGTTGCAGTTCAAAGATGCCGACTGCTTTAGGTTCTTATCTACTGGGCCAAACACCTACTCTCTGCGGTGGATTGTGCATTATATAAACGCCCTTGCCCTTTGCACTGGCAACCATCAGGGGAAACTATACCAGCAGCCCCCGAGTTACTCGCCTACCCGGTATCATCTTGACAAAACGGCCTTTCAAATTCCTTCACTTTTCTCCCCCGCGGAATTTAATGCAAAATGTGATGTTATCCCAAGGAGAGCAGAGCAGCATCGGGAGGAAAACAGGCCCAATGCATCTCGAAAGGCTTTTCACAGCACTGACCACCTCCAGCACGGTAAAAGCACACCAGACAACTTAAGCACACGATCTGAATTTAGGGCAGTTTCCTGCAGGCACCAAGCCACCGGAGTTGAGGAATGTCATATCTTAATGTCATAACTCACAGGATGTTTAGTATCTTTCTATACAGTGCTACAGTTAGCAAGCTCTGTCATCAAGACTCACCCTACAAGCAAACCCGCATTTTCTTCCCCTGCATGCATTTCCTCATCCCATTTTGGCTTACTTCCCCTCCCCCAACTCAGTTCCTCTGTCACAGGTCTCCAGGGCCTGACCAGAAGTCCACTACAGCGGCTGAGGACCTTGAAATCTGGTTTTATCCATGCCCCTTTAGCAACATTCTATCATGCCCTCCACAGCCCACCCTTTAAGGATAGCGTCATTCTTTTCCCCTGCGGGTCACGAGGCCACGCGGCCGGCGACGAGCTTTATTTGCATATCCACTATTATCGCCTTTAGGGAACCTGATGGATAAAGGGTTAATTATCTGTCCCAACGGCACACAAGTGGATTGTAGGGTGGAGTGTGTTTGAAAGGGTAGTCCAAACATGTTCCTAAAAAATCATCAAGGAATTTACCCGGCGGAGGGGAGAGATGGCCGCGGAAGGGAAGAGAATCGGTGCTAAGGCATAAATAGGTAGGGTGAGGCTGAGTTGAACCCTTAAATTCATGGGATTTTAAAGTTGGAAGAGATGTGTAGCCCTGGTCTTAATTCATAGGACTGAGCGATGGTGATACAAATTACTAGGGAAGGGAGAGGAAATTAAGACAGGGAGAACACTCTGAATTGTAAAAAGAGAATTGGAAAATGTTAAGGATTTATTTCACAGACTGGACCCAAAGGGGGGGGGGGGGGGGGGAGGCAGCTCCACAGCAGTTGGGATCATGGTGGAAGACATGCAAGACGGACTTACCATCTGGGAAGAACTGCTGGCAGGTAATTGGGTTTGCAGGAGTTGCCTCTATAATTAATAAGTTATTTGACTTGGAGATTGGAAATAATAGTTGAAACAGAGCCACGAGTGTAGGGACGCCAAGGCCGAGAGGCCAGTTCAGCTCTGAGAAAGAGCCTCTGCAAATCTAATGATGCTATATGGTGGTTTAAGGAATATGAAGTTGCTTGCCCAAGAGACCACGAATGTGATAATATTGGCATATAACCTTCTAGTATTTGAGTAATTAGTTGCTTAGCTACTTTGGAGAGGTCATTATTTTGCAAACTGGAAACATTTGCAAACGGTGATATTTTCCTCCTCCATGGTGAATGGGCTAAAAACCTACCCCGGCAGTGATGAACTCTTAGAAATATATATGCATAAATTGTTTCTAATGAGACCATCTGCTTTTTATGGCCTCTCTGGAACGGAGTGGTACCCGAAGACTGCTCTGTCTTGCAGAAATCCATGCCGTGGCAACCTAGACAGGCCCTGAAAATAAATTGGTGAGATTAAAGTTTTGTATGTGATTGAAATTTTTTTTGCACGCCAGGGGAATAAGGGGTTTGAGCCGCAGAAATGGAATTCAAGAAGTCCGGCTTGAGGCTAAGTCCCAGGCTGTTTCGGGTTAAAAGGATGCCAAGCCATACTGTCTATTTCTGTTCCATTAGAGAGAGGGCTGTTTTTGAGTAAGTAAGAAATAGGATTTATTTAGTGCAAAGCCCTAGCGCGCAGAGGCGCGCGAACACACACACTGCCGTTTTCTAAAAAAAAAAAAAAAAAAAACATGGAACCTAATCGAAGCAAGCGAGCAGCTACAATACAGAAAGGCACCGCTCTTGGCTTTCCTGGGCCACAGCCGCTGGAGAAGCCAGCGAACCAGCGTTGCGCACAGGCGCCCTGTTTACTTTGCTTCCAAACGCCCTGCCCTTCCCAGATCGCTCAGAGAAAGGGGAGGGGAAGAGAGCTCGTGCTGTCTGCTGCCGAATGATCGGCCAAAAAGGCCTTTTGCTCTGCTCCCTAGTTATTTGTCACTGAGGCATTCACGCTGGATCTCGGAGCCTAAGTGCAACACTGAGTTGGGAACAACTGAGGCCAAAGCTTCAGAGAACTGACTGGCTGCGAAGCTCCTCTAAGACCTCTGTCTGACTAGCTCTGGGGCCAGATCTCAGTGCTGCAAGGACTGCAAGCAGCAGGCTCAGTGCTGCAAGCAGCCAGGCCTGCTAACTCGAACAGTGCGCGTAGAGCATGCACAGTGGCGCAGCTTGATACTGCACCGAGGGTGGGAGGATAAACATTTTCCATATTAACTGGTTGCTGTTAATTAGAGGAGTAAGAAGACAACACCTATCCTTTTGCTGGGAGGTGGTGAAAGGGATAGGGTGCTTTAAAAGGATGGAGAATGTTTAATAGGGGAACTGTTCTGGGATTGTCTGATATACAGGTAACTCCCATGATTAATTGGTAATTTTATACTGCTTCTGGAAAAGTTTTTCTCTATTTAATAGTTTTGGAATGTCTGCAAGATAGACTATGTGTTGCCTTTTAAATATGTTGAAAGTCACTACATGCACAACAGAAGACAAAAGTTAGTATATGCTCTAGAGACCACAAATAGGATTGAAAAGCAGTCTTCTTCCTCACTTGGACACTTACCCCTCCTCTCTCATCTTCCTCCTCCCCAGATCTACCCCATAGCCCTCAGTCTTTTCTCTGAACTGCCTCTAAAAATATCAACATTTTGGCTTTCCTCTCTGAGATACTTTCACTCCCACAGGAATTAGTTTCAGCCCTTTTCCTGCCTGCGCTACTATTTCCTCGGAGAGGAGAAAACAGCCCATGACTTCCTCCATATAAGACCATCCAAATTCTTGAGGGTGATTTGTTTTGCATTTTTAAGTTTAAATGGGAAAAGAGGATAGTTTAGGAAGGAGGGAGGGGAAGGGTGGGAACCAAAGAAAAAAAAATTATCCAAGCCTATAGAATGACCTAGAAGTGGCAATGCCATAGTGGCTACGAGGTCAAAGTCATAAGAGAATACCACGGGAGTAGCCCAGAGGCTGAGGGGAGGAGTGAAGTAGAGGGGGGTTGTGATGACAACCGGGAGTGCACAAACATGCATTCCCCCAGAATCAGGGTGGAAGTAGGCCTGCACAGTCTGGCAGAAGACAGTTGAGCAACATAAGCTCAGCCTCAGTGCTTGCCAGCACACTAAAGTGGAAGATGTTCCATTTTTAAGGGTTAGAAGAAGAGAAGATATGATTCTTAAATACCTTAACTTAATAAGTCGGTATTGGTCAGTTCCATTACTGGTTAAGAATTAAGGCCCCAAAGAATCAAGAGAGGAGGGAGAAGTGTAAGATTTGCTTTGCAGGTTTCTCCATCTTCACTTTCTGTGTGAAAGATACCCAGTTTGCTGTCTGTGGATAACCAGAGTGGACTCAGGGAGAAATTATGGCCAGAAAGAGCCCAATAAGCAATGCTTAGCTGGGCCAGATTATCCTTCTGCAGCTCCAGGGTAAGAAACTATAATAAACACCTCCTATCACTCAAGGAACCCTCTTCATTCAGAGAATCACCAGTCCTGAAAGTGGGCTTTTACATGATTGCAATTCCACACTCCAGTAAATGTTGGAGCTTCCTGATTGTTTTGGTGGTTCAGGAAGCATTAGCTGAATGTACCAAAATATGCATTATAGGTAGCTGACGGTTGAAATTTGGGGTTATTTCTTCCTCCCTTTCCTCCATTCTTCGATCCCCCACTTCCCCACAACTTCTCACTACTTTCTTAGACCCACTATACACATTCCCTCTCACCCCCACCCCACCCCTCTTTATTGAACATTCAGAAGCCCTGAGAACCAGGAACAGAAAGGTAGAAGGTAGAACTATATATACTCATGCTCTCTACTCCCCTCATTAGTCTATAGAGGAAGTGTGGTGTAATAGAAGAAAAGAGTCACCTGGGTTCCAATCCTGCCTCACATAAATGCTAATTGCATGTAAGCCATATACAAACAAAAACTGACATTTAAATGGTGTTCTAGGATTGACAAAGAATTTTATGTAAATTATCTTTTTTGCTCCTCAGAAAACTCTGGTTTAATCCCATTTTACAGAAAAGGAAACTAAAGTTCAGAAAAATTAAATGACTTGCTAATTGTTACCAAGTTCTCTGAGCCTCTATTTCCTTATTTGTAAAACTGGAACAATACTTGAATTTACAGAGTTGTTAAAAGGATCAAGATTATATATGTAATATATGAGATTATATATGTAAAAATAGGGTAGTTGTTATTATTTTTGCAGCAGGACCAGGTCATTTGTTGCCAGGACACAAAGCAGGCACTTAATAGTTTGTTTAATGAATGAAATGTGCAGCACCATAAAAGCATGATGTACAAAGTGTTTTCACATATATGTATGCACATATGAATGTGTGTATACATAATACACACATGCACGTGTACACATACATATATAATTTCTCCTCTACAAGTTCATGTGTGTATATATGTATAACTTAAACAACAGAACTATGGACAACAGAAATAACATTGATATTCATAATAATAATTTCATCCAGAAATATCACTATTTCATCCAGAAGCAATGTAAACTAATTGCCACAACAGGAAAACCAAGAGATTCAAAAAAAACCCTTAGTCAGCAAATATTTGACTTCCTTGCCAAAGAGAGAGAGAGAGCTGCCAAAAGCAACACGAAGTTAAAAGATAAACTCATCTTTAAAATCTTAGGTGGAATGATGATGGCTGATGATACAAAAGCATAAAGCAAAGGGAAGCAGTGGAGGATAAGGCCAGCTTAAAAGAAACTTGGATTGATAGCCAACTAAGAAAAGTCATCATCAGAATGGAAATGGAAGGATTGTAAGGATTGTAAGCAGAAGACAAATGGAAAAGATTCAGAAAAAACATTTCTACAAACTTTGCTCCATCCAGGACAATGGAACAGGAGGAGGTAGACGAAGCATTAGAGAGAACAAAAAAGAGAAAAGTAGGTGGATTGTGGATTCTTCCAAGTATACATAAAGGAGATCTGTACTGGAAGGCATACAACTGGGAGGGCATTAAGGGACTGATTTACAAGGTATCTGAAGGAGGGGAAGAAAAAATCTCAGTCATTACTAATGCTAAAAAAAGAAGACTGAAAGAATGCCAACAGCTACTGACCTATGTGTTTACTTTCCCATCTGCGCAGAGTTATTTGTATATGAACTGAGAGCATCCTCAGTGAGGGCATTAGGAGGGAACAGGTTCAACAATGGATGGCCTCTCTACTATAGCACAATTAACTGAAAGAAGTAGAGAGTATAAGATCCCATTGTTCTTGTTTGATTATGAAAAAAGCATTGATTCGATAGACAAAATGCTGTGTTACAGAGTCTTTTACAGCAAGATTGTCTTCCATCAATAGTCAAGATCATCTGAGATTCCTTGGAAAGTGTAGTAACAGAAATAACCTGGTTCTGATAATTAATACCAGGTGGAATAACATAGGAAAGATGGATAACATTCACCAAAACATTCAACACCGTGATAGAGGAGATACAGTGCAAGTCCAGATAGAGGCAGGATTCCCCTTACAAAGTGAAGTTCTCCAGATGTTTGATATTTATTGATGACATGTTGATTTCATCAAACCCCAGGATAACAAAGAGCCTTCTGAAAGAGCTACGTAAAGGAATCTGACCTGGCCATCCACAAAGACCAAGTGGATGGAGAAAGTCTATGTCAGGGGTGAGGAACCTGTGGCCTTCTAGGTCCTTGGGTGTGGCCTTTTGACTGAGTCCAAATTTTGCAGAACAAATCCTTTTATTAAGTTTGGACTCAGTCAAAGGGCAATACTTGAGGACCTAGAGGGCCACATGTGGCCTTGAGGCTGCAGTTCCCCACCCCTGGTTTATGGCCTAGATTTCAACATGTATTTGGACAGATACTATGGAGTATGTCCAATAGTATATATAGCTAGGATATTGTAATGCGAATGTAAATTTTAAAGATCTTCCCTGCCCCTAGGCTAAAGTGCACCAGAAGCCTGGGGAGGGAGGCTTGTTTTTCAGTAGATACTTTTTGATTGGCCAGTGGGTCAAAAAGGTTGTTACATTCTCTGAGCCAGGAGAAGGCTATATAAGCCCTGA
>NW_027187315.1:3192503-3201437 GCF_028583685.1 Petaurus breviceps papuanus
CACCGCACACATGTAATTTGCAAAGCACAAAAATAAGACACAGAGGGGGGTTTATGATCCACATTTGACAGCGTTTGTGAGTGAGCCAACCCCATCGCACCCCTAATCTCCTGCTTCTCAACCCAGTTTATTCCGCCTCTCCTGGAGAACCCCACATACTGGCGAAAGAATTACAATAGCTCTGCAGTACTCCGGCGGGGGCGGGGGTGGGGGTGGTGAAAAGCTCGTTAGAGATATAGAAACGACGAAGTGGCGAGGAAAATATTGGAGGACGGGGAGGCAAGCTTATGAATACGACTGCCGACAGCGAGCAGAAAAAAAGACAACGCCGAACCAGGCCCTAGCACCTTTCCCTACCCGAGCAGAACGTACCCATACCCCCAGGGTTCAGGGCACAGGTGCATGGAGGATTTGGGGGCAAGCGGGGGAGGGGGGCGGAAAATTGCGAAATGGGATTTTGGCTGGAGCGTAGCATAATGGTGGTGGCTGGAACAATCTAAGCTTTGTACACAGAGGTGGTTGTTTTTTACGTTGCTACTCTCCCATTGCACTGTATGGTACTTTAATCCCAGCCCACGACTAAATACAAACGCACTCGTGTCCTGCGGGTCACCGAGGGCAGCGCTAGGAGGACTCCTCTTTTTTCTCCCTCCCCCCACCCCCTGTGGTCCTTTCCCTGCCCCCAACTACTCCAGAGGAATGAGCTGCCAATCTCCTCTCCCTTCCCTTCCCCCACTTTCCTCCTCCCCCTAGCCCGTCCCCGCCCCCTAATTCCTAGCTGGGGCTGGAGATCCCACTTTAGCTAAACCCAGGGGCTTCCTGGTCCACAGGCCGCTTTCTTTTTTTTCTGCTAAGGATAAGGGCCCCTTGGTTGTCCCCTCCTTCCCCAGCCCCTCCAGCACCACCCCATACACCGCCCTGCCCCCCACATCCCTCTCCTCCTTTCTCCTGGTCTCCCCTCCCCCTCTCCCTCTCCCCTCCCTCCTGAGCGCAGTGGACTTCACCGAACAATAGTAAATGTCAACAGATTCCATGCGGCGAGTGCCTGACTCTACAGTGATAAGGGTGAGCGCTGCAGCTTCTGGCTCCGCGCTGCGCTGCGGTGCTGGGAGCAAACCCCCAGCCCATCACAGGAAAGAACAGGTCTTGGCGAAACGAAATGAGAAGAAAAGGGAAGCTAGAGAGGGAGGGTGGTGAGCCGTAGGGAGGGAAACCAACCGTACACGATTTGGGGCCTGGAGATCAGCTTCACTCGCTAACAGTCAAGTCAGAGCCTCTCCTCTCCCACCCACACACCTCCCTAGCTCAGGCTTCGTTGCGCAATCTTGTGTTTGCGGGGTGGGGGTGCTTAGGCTGCAAGGCAAGAGGAGATCAGGAAGGGGAGGAAGAAATACTGTGCCAGCACACTTTATCCTGCTCCAGACGAGCCACCGGTAACGCAGAAGAGACAGCAGGGGACCCTGGGAACTGCCGAGCAGCTCGGGAGAAGAGACCTTGTTTTTCAAACCAAAACCTCCCACATCGTCAGTCCCAGGCTCGAATGGGAGCCTGCGAGGGAGCCCTCTCTGACTGCAAACCGTCTGGATCGTAGTAGTTTTAGTCTCTCAGTTTGTGCACCTGAATAGGAGAATCAACTAATCGCCTGTTTCACCGGAAACCGATTAGAAGATGTTTATTTTTTTAAAAGCGCGCGCGCGCGCTCACGAACACACGAAGACGCTCTTCAGTCGTCTGCAACCCACCACCCAGCTGAGTAACAAAGCACAAATTGATTCTCACGCGTTGGTATTAATAGGTTATTCCTCCTAAATTGTTGCCAACTTTGCTAATAGATTATTATTTATATGATTTAGTTTTTTTTAATTACGTGTTGTTTTATAGATGCATATTTACTTAAAGAAATCAACTGCATCTATTAACATATTAAAGAGAGAATAAAGCATCGGGCTGGTGTAATGTACAGTTCTGCCTTACTTTGGGTGCTTCCTAAGATAGGAAAATCTTATTTGTTTAATAATAAGTCACTCATGAATATGCAAATAGGCACCCGTGCAGTACCACTCTTCTGTCACTATTAATGAGTTGCAAATTAATGTGACAACAAAAGGAAAGTCTATTTAGTGGAGGACTCAAATTCTTACCTGGTGTAAGACCATGAAGTCTCTCGTCCTAGCCAGTAAGTCGAATGGTAAAGGGTCAGGGAATGGCAAGAGCAGGGAAAGGTACCCACAGTTCTCCAGCCACCTCTTACCGTTGTCTTGTTAACTGACAGAGCTTTTGGTCTGCAGTATCAGCATTAGTGAGTATCCTGAAAAACTGAGGCAGTCAGACTCAGTTGGAGAGTGGAAATAAAAAAAAAACAATTCACACGTTGAAATACAGTTGTTGGTAAAATGTCATCCTTACTTATTTCCAGGATTTACCCAAAGGCAGAAGCAAATTCTGAAGTCTACTTGGGCCCAGATTCTTTCAGAGAATTTTTAGGACCTGAATTACCTAGAAGGCCTTAATGACATCAGTTTAAAGCCTCCTTGTCGAGTGGGAGCTAGCCCCCAGTTCTGGAAGTTTGAGAGTTCTGCTGATGAAAACCTGCTCTCTTAGGCCTAAAATAATGCATCTATAAAAAGCTCTTCATCAGAAAGTTGGCCATCATATTTGATGATTTTTTTTTGTTTCATAACAAGATAACACATTTAAGTGCCACCTTGTTCACAATGGCCCTTCCAAAGCAGTTAGATTTGAAGTCTTTTCCAGATGAAGAAAGTGAGTCTCAGAGGTTAAGTGACTTGCCAAAGATCTCACAGCTAATAACTGTCGATTGACATTAGAACTCAAGTCCCTGGACTCCACATCTAGTGCTCATAGCAGAACTGCGCTATGAGGACTGACCATTTAATATGGGAGCTGTAATCTGTTTTCCTGTAGAGAATACCTTTGCAAATGGGTACAGATCTTTTAAAATACAAGATTGACCCAGGGCATTTTGACAGAATAGTTTCATTGAATGGCAGCTAGTTATGAATCAGAAACTTAGGGCTTTTTTCCCCAACCTATTCTCTGGAGATTCCACTGATTCATATCTGGTCTTCCATTTTTGCTGTGTTGACATCCTGGACTGGATAACAGAGATAGTTTGGTTTCATTGGTGAATGTTGGAGAATACATTAACTTGAGTTACAGTTAAAAGTATATGAATAAGTTAAAGCCCACCAGTCCCTGAACAAAAACAGTCACCTGAAATGTTTCCAGATGTTACATGAATGATTTTTTTTTTCATTTCACCCTCCTTTTTGAATCAACTACTATTAATTTCCCCCACCAATTTTCATTCCCTTGTGACTCTTCACTCAGAGGCATATCTGTCTGAGAGGGGCTGGCAAAACTTCATTTTGCTTAAGGTGGTAGAAGAGTTGGGGTCAGCCCTAAATGTCAGATCTCTGGATCAATTATTTTTGAACACTGCACCCATGAAGACAAAGAATCATGTTATGGGGGATGAGAGGAGCAAGAAAAAAAGTTAACATAAATGGTAAAATAAAGTTTTAAGCCAATAATTGCAACTTTAAACACAATTAGTACAAATTTTTTTTTTAAAGCAATCGGGGTTAAGTAACTTGCTCAAGGTTACACGGCCAGGTGTTTCTGGGTGGGTGCTAAGTGTCTGAGCCTGGATTCGATCCCCAGGTCATCCGGACACTGGAGCTGGTGCTCTTACTCACTGTGCTTATTGGCCGCCCCAGTACAAATGTTTTACGTTATGCTTTGGATCACTGTAGCAGAAAACCAGGGCATTGTAAGAATTCATTACCTTTCTAAGTTAAGTCTTACCAAGAAGAGTCAAAATGAAGCAGAACACATATTTGTACCTCAAAAAAGTACTTCAAGTGTGAAATGCAAAATGAGCATGATTAACTTAACATTTTGTACTAATATTCTATAAGTGTGACACCAAAATTCAGCTTAAAGACAAAATAACTTCCTTTTCATCTGTAATGTAATTTTTTCACCTACTGAAAAGATTTTGGGGTGTATGACTTGTATGACTTAAGATAATATCCTGTCCCAAGAGTAGGATTCCAAAATGCAGAAATGTAGTCCTAGGCAAATAGGTGCCACAGTGGATAAAGTACCAGACCTGGAGTCAGGAAGACTCATCTTTGTGAGTTTAAATCTGTCCCCAGATACTTACTGGCTATGTGACTCTGGGCAGGTCCCTTAATTCTGTTTGTCTCAGCTTCTCATCCGTAAAATGAGCTGGAGAAGGAAATAGCAAACTACTCCAGTATCTTTGCTGAAAAAATCTCAAGTAGGATCACGAAGAGTCTGAAACAACAAAACAATAAAATTCCTTAAATTCACCCATAGGTAGTATATATTTATTTAGTTTGTCATGAAGCCGCTTTTTCAGTCATGTCTAACTATGACCACATTTGGAGTTTTCTTGGCAAAGGTACTGGAGTAGTTTGCCATTTCTTCTTCCACTTAATTTTACAGATGAAGAAACTGAGGCAAACAGGGGTAAGGGACTTATCCAGGATCACACAGCTAATAAGTGTCTGGGGCCAGATCTGAATGCACAAAGACAAGTCTTCCTGACTCCAAATCCAGCATTTTATCCAGTGTACCACTTAGCTGCCCCTACTTCATAGTACACAAAGAAAAAATAATCTGTTTAGTTTTTTTCTTAGAAAAATAAACTGCCTACTATATCCAGGCAGTTCACACTGCTGTTAGAAAGGAAGAATCACCATGCTATTTTTCTTCAGTTACTGATCCAGTAATGTGCAAATCTATTTGTAAGACCAAGACCATGTAGCCCAATTGCCCTGGCCTGTAAGAGCTAAGCTACATTTGGGGCCCTAGTGTAGTTTTGTATTTAATTTTGCAATAGAGATATTTGTGTTTTGGTAAGTAGCATCTGTCCTGTTGATATTTTGATTGGAGTACAAAAAATCCTTTATATTAGATCTCTCAATAAAACTACTGCAATTCTCACACTCTTGATAAAAACAACCCAGTTTTCACACTCTTCTATTCAAATGACATCTGTTCTGTCAAATGTAAGACTGCAAGAAAGGTGAAATATCAGAGCACTGGGCAGAATGGGAAAATGTGCAGGGAGAAAGACACAGTGGAAGGTCAGCTAGAGGGTAGAAAGACAAAATGCAGTTACATATGGAGTAAGGGAACTTTCCCAGTTATTGACAAGGCAGAAACACAAAATGGAAAGTGCCCCAAAGGAGGTTCTGTTATTAGACATGGCAATGGTTTTGAGAATGAGACAGGCCTCCAAACTCCAGAGACTTCCAGTAGGCCTGCTGAGTAGTCTCAAAGAGTCTGGGACAGGCTTCCACCCTTCATGAAATAACAGTAACTCCTTTGTTGGTTCTTCATTCATGCCACACCCATTGGCCACACCTATCTGTCTCTCTAGGCTCCGCCCTGGGCCACTTTCTCTTTTTCCTTCTAAACTATCTCAGGTGGTCCTTTAATCAACTCCCAGTGATTCAGTTATCATCTTTTTGCATATAATTTCTGGATCTATCAATCCATCCCTACTCTCTCTTCTGAGCTACAATTCTGAATCACCGTCTTTGATAAAACTCTAACTCAATGTCCCATAAACATCTCTAACTCAACATGTACAAAATAGAACTCATTATCGCTCCCATAAACTTTTTTTTAGGTTATTTTTAATTTTATTTATTTATTTTAAAATATATTTATTTTTGTTACATTTTCAGTTCTGAGCTGTCTCTTCTCTCCCTCCCAACCCCAAACTAGAGAAAACCAATATTTGACACAGACATATATGTGAAAGCATGCAATATGCACTTCCATGTATCAATCATTTCCCTACAGGTAGACAGTATCTTCCTTCATAAGTCTTTTGTACTTTATTTAAAAATTCATCTTAGAATAGCTTAGTCATTCACAATTACTGTTTGAACAATATTGCTGTTACAGTATACAATGTTCTCTTAGTTTTGCTCATTTCACTCTTCATTATTTCATGCAAGTCTTTCTATATGTTTCTAAAATCAACCTGCTCATCATTTGTTACAGCACAGCAGAATCCTATCACAATAATATACCATAATCATTCCCCAAATGATGGACATCCTCTCATTTTCCAGTTATTTACTACCACAAGGAGAGCTGCTATAAATATTTTAGAACATATAGCTTCTTCCTGGAAAGACTTATATGAACTGATGCAAAGTGAAATGAGCAAAACCAGGAGAACATTGTACATAGTAATAGCAACATTGTGTGATTATCAACTGTGAATGTCATAGCTCTCTTCAGCAATACAATTATCCAAGACAATTAAAAAGGACTCATGATGGAAAATACTATCCACATCTAGAAAAAGAACTGGTAGAGTCTGAATGCAGGTCAAAGCATACTATTTTCACTTTATTTTTTTCATGGTTTTTCCATTTTAGTCTGTTTCTTCTTTCACAACACGACTAATATAGAAATATGTTTTGCATGATTGCACATATATAACCTGTATCAAGTCGCTATATTTTAGGATAAGAGGAGGAAGAAAATTTGGAACTCAAAATTTTGTAAAAATGAATGTTAAAAATTGACTCTACATATAATTGGAAGAAATAAAAATACTATTTTAAAAAAAGATATAGGTTCTTTTGCTTTATCCCTGATCACCTTGGGAAACAGACCTAATTATGATATTGCTGGGTCAAAGGGTATAGATGGTTTTATAACTTTTTGGGCATAATTCCAAATTGCTCTCTGCTTCCTATATTTCCTATTGCTGTTAAGGACACTACTATCCTCCCTGTTACCCAGGTTCACAAACTTAGTATCAACCTCAACATTTTAATCACCCTCACAAATTGGAAATATTTGGCAACATATCCAGTCAATGGTCAGATTTTACCAGTTTTACCCCCACAGCAGCTGATGTGTAACCAGTTTCCAACTAAGCCTGAGGCATTTTTCTAGTTGTCTAGAAAACCTGGGTTACACTTAACATCTGTCCTCTTTTCTCCACTTACACAGCCACCACCCAAATTCAAGCCCTTCTAATCTCTCAACTGGACAATTGTAAGACTTCTGATTGAACTCTTGGTCTCAAATTTCCCCCTGTGCTGATCCCTCCTCAGTGTACCTGTCAAAATTGTTTTTTTGCTAACACCTAGGATCTGCCCATGTCAGCAGAGAACTCAGTAAGCTCCAGTGGCTCCTTGTTATCCCCAGCATCAAGTCCTCTGTTTGGCATTTAAGTTTATTCAAAACCTGGTCCCTTCCTGCTTTTCCAGTCTCCTTAAACTTTATTCCCCTCTATGGGCTCTACAATCCAGCTGCACTTGTCCATCTTCAGTTCCTCCAAGAGCATATTCTTACCCTCTGTCTCTTAACATCGGATGACTACTATGCCCAGAATGCTCTGCTTCCTCACCACCTGCTCTTATTTGTGTGGCTTCCACTATAAAGGAGTGGAGAACTAATAATATGATATTCCAGAAGGCAAAGTATATAGGCTTACAGCCAAGAATAACTTAGTCAGCAAAACTCAATATAATCCTACAAGGGAAAAAATGGAGCATGAATGAAATAAAGGATTTCCAAGAATTCCTGAAGAAAAGATCAGAGATGCTTAGAAATTTTGAAGTGCAAACCCCAAAGTACAGAGAAACATGAAAAATTAAACGTAAATGAACAATCATATAGCACTAAACGAGGATAAATTGCTTACACCCAAATGTGTGAAAATGATACATTTGTCCCAACTGAACCTTATATCATCTGGGGTCTTAGAAGAACTCTACTTAGACCTAAGAGTGGTTCTATTAATGTCTTGATGGAAAGGGAGGGGAACAAGAATAGTTATAGAATAAATGGAGAAGAAATATAAGGAAAATTATCTCATATAATCCGAGTGGGAAAGTAGATATCTGTACAAACAAGGAGGGTGTAGGAGCAACTGACATTAGAGGCTCACTTTCATTTCATTTGGACTAATCAAGGAAAGAAGAATACACCCAGGCACATTAGGTTGAATACAAAAATACTTTTCACTCAACAAGCAAATAGGAGGGAAAGGGAAGAAAGGAAAAGGGAGACTTAGAGGTAGGATGGATTAAGAGAAGGATTAGTCCTAGGCAAAACAAACTCTAAGGATGTAAAAAAAAATTTATAGTTCTTTTTGAGGTGTCAATATATGGGGATCTAAAAGAGTGCCCATCTTTGGGGAATTGACTGAAGAAGTTATGGCATATAAATGTGATGAAATACTGTTGTGCTATAAGAAATGATGAAGGGGATGGTTTCAGAGGAATCTGGGAATACTGTTATGCAGAATGAAGTGAGAAGAAGCAAGAAAACAATTTATAGAATGGCAATAATGTCATAAAGATAAATGACTTTGAAAGACTTAGGAACTTTGATAAGTGCAAAAACTAACCATGATTCCAAGAGACTAATGATGAAACATGCAGCCTACCTCTTGATAAAGAATGAATGAGAAATTTTAAAAGAGAAGGAGCTTGGGGCGGCCAGGTAGCACAGCGAGTAAAGAGCACGGGCTCCAGTGTCAGAACAACCTGGAGATCAAATCCCGGGCTCAGACACTTAGCACCCACCCAGAAACACCTGGCCGTGTAACCTTGAGCAAGTTACTTAACCTCAATTGCTTAGGGGTGGCCAGGTGGCTCAGCGAGTAAGAGCACCGGCTCCAGTGTTGGGATGACCTGGAGATCGAATCCCGGGCTCAGACACTTAGCACCACACCCAGAAATAACTGGCCGTGTAACCTTGAGCAAGTTACTTAACCCCGATTGCTTTAAAAAAAGACAGTTTATGAATATCAACTCGTGAAGACATGGAAGAATTGAAATCTGTAATAATGGAGGCTACTAACTATATTTCCCTCCCTCCTATCCCACCATCCACTTGTTCTAT
>NW_027187315.1:3201447-3203819 GCF_028583685.1 Petaurus breviceps papuanus
TCCCTTCCTATTAAATTGGTCCTGTGCCCTCTATCTATGTATACCTGGCTGCTTGTAATATTCTCTCCTTGATCTGGAAATTTTGGAACCTGGCTATAACATTCCTAGGAGTTTTCTTTTTGGGATCTTTTTCAGGAGGTAATCAGTTGTTGCGGGCGTTTGCCCTTACAACAGATCTAGACGACTAGCCCCACGGCCCTCTTACTTACCCATCCCGGGTCTTCGGTCGTCACCGGCCCCTCACGGGGAAAAAACACCAGACAGAAGGCGGAGGAGTGAAGCGGGGTGGTTTATTCTTCAACAGTTACATGGCGGAGAGAGAGAGAGAGCCCTCTCACACGAGAAAATATATAGCGAGTCCGAGCCAATCAGATCGCAGTCTTACATTTATGGCCTTATATGGTGATCACCCAATGGCCTTATATGGAGATCACCCCATCAAGCTTATACATATTCATTCAAAGCAACCATGGCACCGCCCATAAACCCCTCCCCCTCCCCCATCAACTCCCCCTTTTTCTTTAAAGCAAACGAAAATCCTATATGCCAAAAGAATCGGCAGTGCAAACTGCTAAGCTTCTCGCTACAGGAGACACAGGTGACCATGCTTCTTGCCCGAAAGACCACGGAAAAATCCCATTACCACTCAGGGGTCCTGTCCCAAGGACTCTGACGTGCGGTGCGGGGGCCTCTGGCTTAGGTCACCTCCGATTCACTCGAACCTTACCCGTCCTAGGACACCGACACCCTGGGTCCTGTCTTAGGCGGCTGAGGAGGGAGGAGTTGCCCGTCATGGAGTCACCCCCGTCTTACCCCAGGTGTCACACGTCCTCCATGGCCTGGAACCATACCTGAGGATCTCCCCCCTCTTGGAGGGTAAAAAGGGCCTGTTGGGTCAGAAGCATGTAGCCATCCTGACGGCGCCGTAGCTTGCAAACACAATACAAAAGCAAAATAATTACAAGAACAAACACCACGGTGGAGGAGGTTAAGCCTCCCCACTGTGAGAACCAGGTTGTAACATCATGCAGCCACCTAGACAGTCCGGAGAGAACGGCAGGATCGACAGAGGTGGAATTCACCGATGCAATAGCCAATCTTAATTGTCTTATCTGTTGTTCATATTCGGCGGACCAATTGCCTAGGAGGAGAGCGGAAAGTTGACGGGACAGGTTAGCTGCTCTAGTAAAGTTCTCATACAAAACGGGAGTAACACATAAACCAGGCATACGCAGAGTACATCCAACTTGGGCTACCTCCCAGAGGACATCAACCTCCTCCTGAATCAGGTCCACCCTCTGATTCAGAAGCATCATTCCGGTATACAGATGCCCATTTATTCCCTCTTGGGCTGTCAAGGCCATGGTAACGGAGGCGCTCAGATTGGCGACCGCCGTTGCAGCCGGCACAGCATAAGCCAAACTGGTGGCTGCTGCAGCAGCCGCAGCGGCAGCAACAGCAATGGCGGCAATAATGGTAGCAGAAATGCCGAAGTCTCTTTTGGGCCTTAACTGCAAAGCAGAGTTGGTAATGTTAAGTGGCCAGGGAACCCACCGTGGGAGGCGGAGGACAACTGCCAATGGGAACGCTTGAGCATTCCAGCAGGAAGAATAAAAGCAGTCATTCTTACATTGGAGAAGAGACTCATTGTGTCCTGTCCGATTGGAAACCAAAAACAGAAAGGGTTGCCAAACACAGACAGGCGTGGGTGGTATCTGTACGTGCTTGACTGGCTTTGACATATTAAAATCGAAGGGGTCCAATTCTGTCCATGTACCATTTCCCCACCCAATGACCCCGCCCAACAGCATGGCCATGGGGCGCAAATCCAAACAAGCGCCCCCCTCCCCACAGAGCAACCACAAATCAAGGGTTTGCAGTGACCCCAGGATCTTCATAATGAAGATGACGCGAGTTTATATCGGAGGTAACAGTGGACATAAGAGGTTTAGCATCTTGGCAAGTCCAGTTGGTTGCCACACCCGCAGTAACATTACCAGAAGGGATGGGAGGGGAAAAGGTAAAAAACGGGTGCACAGGGACAGCTGCGGGTGACTGGCACTCCGTCCAGGGCCAAAAATCCTTGTGGCGGGAGGGCCGACAGCGAGGCTGGGCGCTGGGCTGGGGTCGCCACTCCCCTCCGCCCTCTCTACAAAGGAGACCACTGTTATCCTTCGCTCTAATCATTGTGCGGGCCGGCCAAAGTCCTTTCAATAGGGAGCCGTTCACCCTCTTGCTTGTAAAGTTGAGGCGGTCAGACCACACAGCCTCTTGAGGAAACAGCCCGACACATGGTGACAGTTCCGGATCGACTGTGGGTGTGATTTGAAAACATAACGTCCCATTAAGTGATATTGTCCTGTTACTTTCCA
>NW_027187315.1:3203829-3257975 GCF_028583685.1 Petaurus breviceps papuanus
AAAGCAACCATGGCACCGCCCATAAACCCCTCCCCCTCCCCCATCAATCAGTGGATTCTTTCAACATCTATTTTGCCTTCTGTTTCTAAAACATCAGGGAAATTTTCCTTGAGAATTTCTTGGAGGATGATTTCTAGGTTCTTTCCCTGATCATGGCTTTCAGGTAGTTCAATAATTTTTAAATTATCTCTCCTGGATCTATTTTGTGGAGGTCAGTGGTTTTTCTTGTGAGATATTTCACATTGCCTTCTATTCTTTCATTTGTTTGGATCTGTTTAACAACATCTTGATTTCTCTTAAAGTCACTGGTTTCCCTTTGCTCCAATCTAAATCTGAGGGAACAATTCTCCTCATTGAGCTTTTGAGATTCTTTTTTCCATCTGGCAAATTCGGCTTTTCAAGGCATTCCTCTCCTCATTGCCTTTTTGAGCCTCTTTTTTTTTTAAAGCAATTGGGGTTAAGTGGCTTGCTCAAGGTTACACAGTCAGTTATTTTGTGTGGGTGCCAAGCATCTGAAGCCAGAACCGATCCAGGGTCTCCTGACGCCAGGGCCGGCGCTCTTACTCACTGCGCCACCTGGCCGCCCCTTTTATGAGCCAGAGATTTGCCAATTGACTCAGTCTGCTTTTTAAGGTGTTATTTTCCTCAGTCAGGCTGTTGACTCTCATTTTATAATTTTCTTGCATTGTTCTCATTTCTCTTCCCTATTTTTCCTCCACTTCTCTTATCTGCTTCTTAAGGTCCTCTATGCCTTGTAACCAGATTGTATTTTCCTTTGAAGCTTTTGGTGCAGGAGTTCTGACTTCACTGTCTTCTTCCTGTTCCATGCTTTGCTCCTTTTTGTCCAAAAATAGGAGTCTAATGTTGGAGTCTTCTGTTTGTTTTGCTTCCTTTGTCTGGTCATGTTGCCCCTCAGTCACTTGACCCCTGGGCTTTTTGCCACAGTAGGACTCTGCCACCAGAGCTTTGGTCCCAAACTCTGGGGTTTTTTCAACTGCCGGAGGTATTAGTTGGGTGCCCTCTCTGAGGCCTCCACAAGCTCTGGAAAGCTGGTCACACACCCCAGGACCTCCACCCTAGACTGCAATCCAGATCCAAGCAGGTTAAAGCAAGAGCGATCACCCCTCAGACTGGTCACTTGGTCCTCCTACACTCTGCAGGCCAGGAGCTTAAGCTGCCTCTGGGGGCAGCTGCACAGCAGTGGTGGCTCAGTGGCTTCTCTCCCTGGGGGCAAAAGCCGAAGCACTCCCAACTACTGGTCCCAAAGTCCACACTGCAGTGACCTCTCACTTTGTCCTTCTCATCTATGTGTTGATGAATCTGGAACCGGCCACAGCAGCTGGTGATCTGGAGTCCCTCTGGCTGGTGGCTGGTGAGGCCTGCCCTGGGGCTAAAACCTCGGCTGGAGAGTGGCTGGGCTCGGCTCCCAGAGCACTGCACTGGCTGATTCCTGCGAGAGGTTAGCTTCTCTGTGTCATTTTGTGTGTTCTGCAGCTCCAAAGTTTGTGTAAAGTCTTCTTTTTACATGGATTGGGGAAGGTGGAAACTGGAGCTGCAGAGAGGTCCTGCTCCTACTCCTGAGAATACTGATTCTTAAAGAATGTCATGTGTGTGTGTGTGTGTGTGTGTGTGTGTGTGTGTGTGTGTGTGGGCGCGCACACTCGAGCACACATGAGCTCTTGCTCGAGCACACACCGCTCCAAAGAATAATGTGGGATCATTGAAAGCACTGAAAAATTTCCTACATATAAATAAACACATTCCCTCCTATTCAGTTGTAGGTCCTGCTTCATTCTCCATTTACATTTTTTGTCTAAGATTTATGTGATAAACTAGGTAAGTCACTGGATGAAGTTTCATTCTTTCCTGACTTTAGGTGAATCTTATTGAGGATATTCTTTAAAATTCTGGGGAACAATATAATTAGTACATTGACATTCTCAAATAAAAGCATCTAGAATACCCTGACATGTATTAAAAATTCTCCTTCTATTTGGATTTCTGTTCAGCATGTCCCCTATGATATTATTGACCACCTTTGATAAACTTATGTCTCCCTATTTTACACCTTGCTTCATGTTGATACTTGGAGGATAATTAATCAGCTAATCAACAAGCATTTATTAAGTGCAATCCATGCCTCAGGCACTGTAGGAACTGGGAATACAAAGACAGAAACAGAACAGTCCCTGTTCTCAAAAAGCTTACATTCTATTGAGAGGCAAATAATATGGAGGAATCAAACTAAGTTTTCCTTAAATTATATTTTTCCTCAATCAAAAAATCCCTTTCCTTCTTCCCCACCTAACTCTCACCACAGAGAGAAAGAAAAAAATAAACAAAACACCTGTTTTGTATAGTCAAACAAAATTAATTTCTTCTTTGACCATGTCCAAAGCAATTTATTTCTCATTCTGTGCTCTGAGTTTTTCACCTCTCTATGAAAAGATGGGGAGAATGTTTCATTATTAGTCCTCTGGAATCATAATTGGTCATTAATCTGATCGGAGTTCCTAAATCTTTCAAAGTTGTTTACCATATTGTTGTCATCATAAACATAGTTCACCTAGTTCTCACTTCACTCTGTATCAGTTCATACCAGTCTTTTCCAAGTTTCTCTGTAAACATCCTCTTCATCATCTATTTGAGCACAACAGATTCCATCACATTTTATACCATAACTTTTTCAGCCGTTCCCCACTTGATGGGCATCCCTTCAGTTTCCCATTCTTTGTCACCACAAAAGAGCTACTGTAAATATTTTTGTATGTCCTTAGAGTTTATGTTGCCTAATCACTAATGTCTCACTTAAACTACCCTACTTCTATTTCTCCCTTCTCCCTCCCTGTTGAGTGAAATGTGTTTCTGTACCCAACTTTCATAATTTATATTCTTTACTCCTATGACCAGCTCAGATGATGAGATTGAAGCATCAGCTGATCTTCTCACCATTTCTTCCTTATTTGTATAGATGTCTACTTTCCCATTCTGATGATGTGAGATACTTTTCCATAACCTTCTATCCCTAACTATTCTTATCTCCTTTTCAATTCTCCTTTTAAGTTCTAGACACACCAACATCACTCCTAGGCCTTCTTTCTAATTAGATTTCGTCTATAATATTTCTTAAGATAGTGTTATGAAATGGGACAAATGTATCTATCGTCTCCCCATATTTGGATGTAAGCAATTTATCCTTGTTTATTCCTATATGATTGTTCATTCACATTTATTTTTTTCATGTTTCTTGTACTTCAAAGTTCCTCCATAGCTCTGATCTTTACATCAGGGATGCTTAGAAGTCCTCTATTTCATTAAAAATCCATGGTCCTTGGAGTTTTCATTTTGTGGTTTCTTTCAGGAAGTAACAAGTGGGTTCTTTCTGTTTTCACTTTGTCCTACAGTTTTAAGAGATCTGGACAGTTTTAATATTTTTTTAAATATGTTTTAGGTCATGGCACTCAGATAGCTTAATGATTCTCAATTTTTTTCCTCCTCAATCTGTTTTCCAGGTCAATTGTTTTTGCTCTAAGATATTTTATTTCCGCCTCCTTCTCCTTCTCCTTCTTCTTCATCTTCATCATCTTCTTTTTCTCCTCCTACTCCTCCTCTTCTTTCTCCTCCTCCTTCTTCTTTTGACTTTGTTTTAATATTTCTTGTTGCCACTAGAGTCATTGGCTTCTATTTGCTGCATTCTAATTTTCAGAGAGTTCGTTGCTTGGACAAGGTTTTATGCCTCTTGTGCCAAGCTATTAATTTCCTTTCCAATTCTTTCTTCCATAGCTCTCATTTCTTTTCCCATTTTTTCTTCCAGCACTGTCATTTATAAAAACATTTTAAACGTTTTTTAAATTCTTGATTAAGCTTCTCTTCCAGGAATTACAAGCTATGCTTTTCCTTGAATCCTTGCTTGTAGATGTTTTGGAGTCATTCTCTTCTGTGTTTGTATCATGATCATCCTTGTTGCCATTATAGCTTTTTGTAATGAGATTTTTTTGTTTGTTCATTCTTCCAGTCTACTTCCTAACTTCCAACTTGATATTAGGGATATCCTGGAAGCACTTCTGGAGGAAAGATCTATGCTGGTTCTGCCATTGCTTTCTTGGAGCATTGAGTGTTGTATTATTTCAGAATATCAAGAGCAGCTCAGTCTGGGGACCTGTGAGCTTTCAGTGTTCCCAAAATGGTCTGATCCAGGGCAAACCATGATTACTGTCCCCTGGTCTGAAATCTGAAAGTTGCTCATGTAAGTTTGGATCTGAACAACCATAAACTATTGCTAGACTCAGCCCCTGTCACCCATCTGTGCTGGTTCAGAGCCACAGACTGTAGGTTCCCCTTTTGTCCTGAATTCCTGCCCTGGTTATTCCTCTGCAAGCTTCAAATTGGGCTAGAAATTAGAAATGAGACTCCGCTCTACTTGAACCACACTGCTGCTGCTTGTTTCCAAACTTGCTTTTTTACTTGTTACACAGCCTAGGGACAGGGGCTGCTCCTTAATCAAGAACACCATCCCTAGACTCTAGTCCTTTCCTCAGTCTGCCCAGATCTGTGACTAGAACTGGGTAGTAGGCAACAAAGCTACCAGTTGACATTTGTTCCTGTCTGAGTACCCTGGTGTGAGTCTAGGGCCTTTTGTTGTCCACAAGACATGCTCCTGACCAGATTCCTTTCCTGAATATCCACTGATCTCTCTGTCTTTTTCTTCATCCTGACTTAGGCTAGAAAAATGACTGACTCTGACTTTGATTTAGATTTTTTCATTATGATCTGCCTTGTTGTATTTTGTAGATCTGTTTGGAGGAGCTTGGGGAGTGAATCTGATGTACTTCTTCCTGTTACTCCACCATATTGGCTCTGCCTCCAAATTGACTAAGTTTTGAGCCTACTCCCCCTAAGAACAAGGTGGTACAGGGGGAGATTATCCCTTTGAGCTAATTAGGTGTAGGAAACATTCATTTGTTTATTCTTGCCATATCTTTGAAGTAAATATCCTTTTTTAAAAGTTGATTGAAGTTCAGTGATTAAATAGAAATGGGTGCTGATTACTGGTTCCTAACAATGGCAGGAACCCTGATATGGGTGCTCTAGCCTATTGTGGTAAAGAAGGGAGGAAAGCACCTTAACCCTTCAGATCACCTCCTGGAACCCTGAAGAAAAGATATAACAACCTGGTTCTGGAAGAGTGAGTCAAAACATACTTCGTTACAGTGATATTTGAGCTTAGCTTTGAAAAAAACCTAGGGATTCTAAGAGACAGAGATGGAAAGACAGTACATTTATAATGGGGATTTGGCACATGACTAAATTACCTAAGATGGTATGATCTACAGAGAAGATTCTGATGAGCCTTCTAAGAAATTGGAGATTTGGCACATGCACAGACATTCTACTCTGGCCTGCCATGTGGTGGGAGCGGCCTTTTTCCATTGACTATGTAGCCGGAACCTCCTGATTGAGTGCAGTAGAGATCTTTTCTTATATTCACATCCCAGGGTGGATTCATTCACTCCCAGCCAATGAGACTATACAGTAAAGGGGAGAAGATCTTAGAGCAGGAGTGGGGAACCTGGGGCCTTGAAGCCATACGTGACCCTCTAGGTCTTCAAGTGTGACCCTTTGAGTGAATCCAAACTTCATAGAACAAATTCTCTTTTAAAAAGGCCTAGAAGGGTGGCTAGGTGGTACAGTGAATAGAACACCTGCCCTGGAGTCAGGAGGATGTGGTTTGGATCCGGCTGCAGACATTCAACACAAAAACTAGCCATGTGACCCCAATTGCCCCCCCCCAAAAAAGGAAAAATAAATAAATAAATAAATAAATAAAAGGCCTAGAACCTAATTTATCCACCTTAGGTCATGTGGCCCCAAGAAAATAGGCCTTCTCAATGGGTTGTGGAGGGGTTGCAAAAAGGGAGAGAATTTGGAGCTGAAAATAAAACAAAATGTTAACAGGCCTAGCCCTCTAGGAATAGGTAGTGGAGTCGCTGACCTTGAAGTGTCAAACATGGGGATCCATGAGCCCAAGTATCCAGTCCAGGTGTTGCAACTAGACTCCTGGTGAAGCCCCAAGGAGCAAGGGTCTGGGGACACCAGCCCAGTAGGTCTTTGGAGTTGAACTTATGGGGACTAATGCTATTTAGTAACTGGGCCAAGCTGTGAACCAATCCCCTTCATATCCTGTAGCATCAATGTGATTTTCATAGCACCTATGGCAGCTATGAATATGCCGGCATAATTCTGAAATGTGAAATATAACAGACTCTCCACATGGAAGACAGAACCAAAACATTTATCCAAACACCAGAAAGCCAAATCCATCATAGCAACAAAGAAATCTTTATACAATAACAATGCAGAAAGCACTGCCATCCCCAAGCCTTCCCCCTACTAGGGCCTTCCCACAAATAAACATTCACAGCTCTCTGTCTGCTTCCTTTCCCTCCCTCGGCTCTAACCGCTCTGATCAACTTCCTCTGGGTTCTGCTCTAGCTCTGCCTCTTCCTGTTTCACCCTTCTTGTTCCCCATTCTTGTTCTTCACCCTTCTTGTTCTTGTTACCCATTCAGTAAGCTCCTCCCACCAAAGATTCATGTTACTCAGGTGTCTATGTGACTCAAGCAGGTCACATGGGCCTATTAATGGATGGGAAAGAACTTCCCATTAAGCAAAAAACATTAACAATACATACCCCCAGAGATTGAGTGTGTGTGTGTGTGTATGTGTGTGTGTGTGTGTGTAAAGGTTTGGGGGTAGGAAGGGGAGAGATGATATTATATCTATGAAGTATTGAGGAAAATGGTTGTACATTTGTTATTGTTATATCTATCTTTAATTTTTTTTTGCTTTTTTGGAGGGGGGAAGGCAGGGCAATTGGGGTTAAGTGACTTGCCCAAGGTCACACAACTAGTAAGTGTTAATGTCTGAGGCCAGATGTGAACTCAGGTCATCCTGACTCCAGGGCTAGTGCTCTATTCACTGTGCCACCTAGCTGCCCCTATTGCTATATCTTTTAAATAAAAATTATTTTATAAAAGCTAAACTGATATTAAGTGATTGGATGGAAATGGAGTGCTAATCACTGGACCCCTAAAAATAGGAGGAACAAAATCAGTGGTAAGAAAAACAGCAGAGGAAAGAGACTCTTAATTTCCTTCAAGGTACCAGAGAATCCTTTGGGTGAATGAAAATGTAACAGTTCCTGTATGTGATGGAATCCTAATGTGCTAGCAGAAATGATAAAAGGGGTGGTTTCAGAAAAATCTGCGAAGACTTGTAGGAACTGATACAAAATGAATTGAATAGAAACAAGGGAACAACTTACACAGTAACAACAATATTGTAAAGATAATCAATTGTGAAAGAGTTACTGGTCAACACAATGACCCATCACAATTCCAAAGAATTCATAATAAAAAATGGTATTTATCTCCAGCTAGAGAAGCTTCCACGCTTTCCTTTCTTTCCTTTTCTTTTTAGAACATGGCTAATGCAGAAATTTGTCCTGCATAACTTCATATTTGTAATAGAATCTGTATTTCTTGCCTTCTCAATGGATGGGGGAAGGGTTGCAAATAGGTAGAAAATTTAGAACTGAAAATAAAACGAAATGTAACAGGCCTGGCCCTTGGACAGTGGGACCAGAGTTAATCCATGTTACACATTCCAAGCACAAGTGACAATTTGTGCTGTGTATAATGATTGAATGTGGAACATTGTGTATGAGGAATAATAAAAAGGCCAGTGCATGAAGATGGAGAATGTATTGGAAGGACATATGCCTCTCTAGAAATATATTTATATAGATGTTAGAAGATAAAGCCAGAAGAAAACAATTACTCCCTCCTCTGGCTTCCACCTTTGGAGTATGGGTGTTGCTAGTTAGATTCAGCTACACATTTTTTCCTTCTGTGGTCAATTCCCAGTCCCTAATCACTGTCCTCAACTCTGTCCCTACTGAGTCCCTCCCCTGGGGTCACATGACTCAATATTGTCCCAGTCAATAAAATGGTACTTTGATTCCTTTTCACATAAGAAGAAAAGAAGGATTCAGTTTACTTCTACTTCTGGGGGAGCTTGTTTTAAAATTGTCAATAAATTAAACTAATAAAATTTTCTTTCTCAGCTTCAAACAGCCCTAGACAGGTCAGGCTCTTTTGAATCAGGGCTAAAACTCTGGCCCTTTATATATTGTTTTATACCAATACCTAAATGTGATTTCTTCCTATTGCAGCCTCACTATTTGAAAATAAAAAATACTTATCACCAGCAGGTAGATTGATCATATTTATCTAATTATCAAAAGAAATTTAAACTACTTACATGGGAATTAGAAAAATCAATTAAAAAAAATTGTTTTTACATGCAACTGGGAAATAAGGTACAGGCACTGGGGTATGGAGGACAGTCTTGCCCTGTTAGAAAGTTAGGGAGGGGCGGGGGAGAAAATAGGGGAGAACAGATTGGGGAAAGGGTATTCATTGGGCTTGCTATTTTGGGGTGGGGGTAGGGGGAAAGACAGGGAGAAAAAAATTGTAACTCAAAATCTTGTGGAAATGAATGTTGAGAACTAAAAATAAACAAATGCAGATTCCTTAAAAAAAAAAAAAAAAGAAAAATCACTTTGCAAAATAGAATAAAATTAGCTTTTTTCCCTATTTTCGTTCCTATTCTCCCAAATGGAAAGTCAATAGTCACCATCCCTTTCTGGCTATTGAAGATCAAGGTGCCAGTGTAGAGGCCATTGAGCCAGAGAAGTAGTGCTTTCCTTCCCTAGGTAGTAGTAGCAATGGCTGAAACCTGTTTTTCACTCCCAGTCCCACAGAAAGAAGAGGAAACAATTCCAGTGATTGGAGAAATAAGTAGATTTTTCACACTGATATAAGCAGCTTACCTTCATGACTGAAGCACCAGCCTTGACAGATGAAGATGAGGAGGAAGTCCATTCTAGGCATGGGGATAAGTTATAAAAATTCACTGAGTCTTGAGGGGGAAATGCATTGTAGTTAAAAAATTTTTTTAAAAAGACCAACTATGATTCCAGAGAATTCAACAATGAATAATGTTAACCTACCTCCTCACAGAGTGTTGATGAACTCAAGATGCAAGAATGAGACACAAGATTTTGGACATGACCAGCGTGGGACTTTGTTTTATTTGAATGTGCATAATTTTTTAAACAAGGATTTTGTTTTCCTCTTTGTTTTTCAGGGGGCAGAGAGGGGCAGGGGAGACAGGGGGCACTCAGGGAGGGCGCAGGGAGGTAGAAAGACAAAAAAAAATACTTGTTAATTCAGATACACTGAGACCAGGGATGGCATGTCAGGTTTTTGGGAAAAATACAAGTTGAATTCTGCTGGAAAATAGACTACATGGAGAGAAGTAACATGAAATAAGGCTAGGATGGTAGTTTGGAGTAAATTGTGGAAGGCCTTAAATATAATCTGTATTTTATCCTAGAGAGAGTGAGTCACTGAAGGCTTTTCCAAATGAAGGTGACATGATTAGACCTGGTCCTTAAGAAAATTATTTTGGCATCAGTGTGAAGGATAGATTAGAAAGAGGAGAGACTGGAGGCATGGAAACCAATTAAGGGGTTATTAGTATGGGGGAATGGGAGAAAGCAATACAACCCAGACCACTCCATCCCCTTCTCCAATTACTCCAGCAAAGATCTAAGAAGAATGACAGATGAAGTATTAATAGGGAAATCCCAGATTAGAGAACAGGAGTAGGAAGTGGACTCTGGAGGGAATCTAGAGCTAAGAGCAGGGCTAAGGTCTTGTTCCAGAAAGGCCAGTTATCATGGATCCAATAGGTGTGGCTTAGACCTAGCCTGAGGCTGTGTACTTCTCAAGGAGCAGGAGCAGAAGTATACAGGAGTTTTATGGCATTGGCTCTAAAGGCTTCTCGAATGGTCTGAGGCCTGTAGCTACATGACCAGGGCAGAAAGTTCAGACAAGATGGGAGCATATAATTATTTCACTCTGGACCTTTAGGACCCTTCTTTCCTGACAACTGATAGGGGCTGGGACCAGCAGCAGTCCACTGGCACTCCAACCAGAGAGAGGCCTACAGTTGTGTTGTCCACTTTCAAATTTGAGTCAAGGGCTTGCAGATTTCACCCTTGATCAGAAATCTTAGAACCTGCCAAAGTCTTACAGGTGCTACTGTGAGCCATACTTGAGTTCCTCGAAGAGCAAAGCATTCAATATCCAGAGCAAACAGGAACAGTACCCCCAGACAATACAGAATAGTACCAAAGAAGGCCATCATATTCCCTCCAAAAGTGAGCAGACCCTGGCTCTACTACAAAACTCCAATTCTGAAAGTAAGGTCAGAAGAATAAGTAATTGTTTTAAAAAATTGCCACAATAAAGAACCAAAGAGACTTTATCGTGTTAAAGACCTCCACCACCCCCCTCCCCAGCCCAACTCAATAAAGTGTTAGGGAATCCCAACAAACTCAGAAAAGAATAAGTCCAAAAATTACTACATGCCAACTCTCAAAGAAAGGACCATTAAAGGAGTTCATTTGGGAAGTCATGAAAGCCTGGACTTGCATTGTGACAGTATAAGTAAGAAAAAGGATTAATGAGGAGGGAGACTAGATTCCATAGAATTAGACATCTGCTTAGATATGGGGTATAAAAGAAAGGAAAGAGTCATTTTTTTATTGTGAGGTATAAAACCAAGATAACTGGAAGAATGGTAGGGTTCCCTCAGTAGTAATGATGTTAGGAGGAGGGACTTATTTAGAAGGGCATATTGCGAGTTCAGGTTTGAACCTGCTGAGTTTTAGATGAACTGAGTTGCTTTTGGGAAATCTATGTGGAATTATTGAGCAAGTAGTTAGAGAGGTGACTTTTGGAAGTTCAGGAGAGGGATCATTTTACTTCATGCTGTTCTTATATCATCCCAGGCACTTTTCTGTAGAAAAATGTCCTTTTGGTACTGTCCTTCATAAAATATGGTGCCCTAGGACTCATATATATATAAAAATATTTATAATTTCACTCTTTCTTGTAGCAAAGAAATCTAAAGAAAGTGAGTAACCACCAATTTGGGAATGGCTGCAAAAATTTTCTATATGGATGTAATGGAATATTATTGTGCCATGAGAAAAGGATGAATGTGACATATTCAGAGAAATCTAGAAAGACTTGCATGAACTGATGGAGAGTAAAGTGAGCAGAACCAGGAAAACAATTTATATAAGGATTATACTAAATTAGAGGAAAACAACTTTAAAAGAAAGACTAACATATTGACCCCATTATAACTTCAGATAACTGATGATGAGTCATGATTATCATCACTTGGCATCGATGAGGATATGAAACAGAAAGACATGTATTTACAGATTAGATGAATATGTTGATTTATTTTGCTTGACTCTACTTATAAGGGAAGACTTCTACTGGGGGTAGAAGAGTTGGTAGATAGGAGAATGATGCAAAATAACAAGAGAAAGGAGCAGCTAGGTGACACAGTGAATAGAGCACTGGTCCTAGAGTCAGGAGGACCTGAGTTCAAATCCAGCCTCAGACACTTAACACAAAACTAGCCATGTGACCTTGGGCAAGTCATTTAACCCCAATTGTCCTGCCTTCCCCCCTCCAAAAAGCAAAGAGAAAGAGAGAGAGAGAGAAAGGGGCATAAAAATAAGCATTAAAAATATACAGAAGAGGGGCAGCTAGGTGGCAGAGTGAATAGAGCACCGGCCCTGGAGTCAGGAGGACCTGAGTTCAAATGCAGCCTCAGACACTTAACACCAAAACTAGCCGTGTGAACTTGGGCAAGTCACTTAATCCCAATTGCCCTCCAAAAACCAATATATATTTATAAATACACACACAGAAGAGAACAGAAGGAAAGTCAGAAGAGGAACACAGAGAAGCAGGGCAGTTTGCACTATCATGCTAAACATATGACTATGTTCAGTTGTTTTTCAGTTGTGTCTGACTCTTTGTGACCCCATTTGGGTTTGTTTGTTGTTTTTGTTTTTCTGTGTTTTTTCTTGGCAAAGATACTGGAGTGTTTTGCCATTTCCTTCTCCAGCTCATTTTAGAGATGAGGAAACTGAGGCAGATAGAGGCTAAGTGACTTGCCCAAGGTCACACAGCTAGTAAGTGTCTGAGGCATATTTGAATTCAGGAAGACTTACCTTCCTGACTTCAGATGTGGCATTCTATCCACTGCATCACGTAGCTAGTGCCTAGTACCATCATGCTAAATGTATAATACACTTTAAAAAACCCAAAGTATTTGTAGTTTCCCATGTAAGTTTACAGAAGTTTGTAGCTTCTTTTCTCATCTTTGTTTATTGAAGTGTTTCTGTTATATTAAGTTCAGTCAAGAAAAGAATATTTAAAACGGTCAAGATAAAGTTACTAATATTCACTACTAAATGTTTAAGCACACTTTGGATTTAAAAAGGAATATGAATAGAAACAGACACAAAAGGAGGAGAAAAAAATGTGTCACCCACCATGAATTTTGGAATGACTAAACCAATGATGGCACACGGATGTAATGGGATGTAATGTATTGTACCATAAGAAGTAATGAATATAAGAATTCAGAAAAAAAAACACAGAAAGACATAAACTGACACAAAGGGAACTTAGCAGAATTGGAAAAACAATGTGCTCAGTTACCACAGAGTAAATCAAAGGAAAAGTAATAAAAAACCAAACACTACATAGTAATAACAACCAAGTTTGACCCCAGAGAAGAGATATGAAAATGTGCCTCCCTCCTTACACTGGAGAAGAAGGAGACAATGGGAGCAGAGCAAAGGTTTCAAACTCAAGGCTGACTGGCCAAGTCGGTCAAGTTAGATTAAAATGTAATTGAGAAATGTTTAACAAAATACATAAAAATACAGTATGCCATGGAGGATGTGAATTTGTGGTTTTCTAAGTCAATTTGCAGCCCTATGGAGAATTTGTTTCTATTTGCGTTTGACCTCACTAGTATAGAGTAATGGAATCCTTCCCATCTAGGCAAATTCAGCTGAGCTGATGCTTGTGGAGTGTCATATTGGATGGCAGGTGGCCTGGATTTGGCAATGTTTCAACCTCATCTTCCAGTCTCATTGTTTATGACTCCCCTTCCCACACTCGGATCCAGCCAATCTGGCCTTTTCTGTTTCTCAAACATAGAGCACTGCATTATCTTTGCAGTGACTATCCCCTCTATAACTAAGATGTATGCCTGCCTCTCCTCAGCTCATTTCACCCTTTCTTCCCTTCAAGACACAACTCAAGTACCATGTTCCTTTCGGATTCCTCAAACTGTTGGTGTGCTCCTCCTCAGATAATCTTATTTTTAACTTGTTACTGTTGAGTCATTTTTTAGTCATACCCAATTTTTGTGACCCCATTTGGGGTTTTCTCTGCAAAGATGCTGGAGTGGTTTGCCATTTCCTTCTCCAGTCCATTTTACAGATGAGGAAACTGAGGCAAACAGGGTGAAGTGACTTACCCAGGGTCACATAGCTAGTAAGTATCTGAGGTTTGGGACGGCTAAGTGGCACAGTGAATAGAGCACTGGCCCTAGAGTCAGGAGGACCTGGGTTCAAATTTGGCCTCAGACACTTAACATATACTAGCTGTGGGACCTTGGGCAAATCATTTAACCCCAATTGCCATCCCCCCTCCAGGAAAAAAAAAAAGCAAAAATAAATAAATAAAAAGTATCTGAGGCCAGACTTTAACTTAGAAAGTTGAATCTTCTTAATTCCAAGCTCTATCCATTGTACCACCTTGTTTTTAACTACTTTTTATTTATTTTCAGTATAGTTATTCTATATGTACTTATACAGGGTGCCCCAAAAGTCTTAACTACTTTTTCAGTTGCTAAAGAGCTTATTGTTTTTGTGGTCTCCCCTGACTCTTTCTTTTGTGTACAAACTCCTTGGGAGTAGGAATTGTTTCATTCATTTTATTTCTATTTGCAGTGTCTTACACATTGTAGGCACTACATAAATTCTTGTTGATTGATTAACTGATTCATCTTTGTTTTTAGAGTTGGACCCTAAGCCTGTTCTCACTCCTCTCTTGACTCTCCTTTATTTCTTTAAAACAACAACAACATCAACCCCAACTGACTGAAACAGGGACAGATTTGGAAACCATGCCAACTCAAGTCTCTTGTGACTCCCCTACATCTTTGCCTTGATTATGTATTTGCCAAGGTCTACCTTGGTTCCTGTAATCACTGTTAAGCGCTATCACTATAATTATCAGGCAGGCCTCCATCCAAAGAAACTCTGAGGTCCAAAGTTTACATCTTTGTCATTTCTGTTTTCTGTTGAGGACACTCTGCACCCTGGTGCTATTTATATAAAGTACCCAAGGATCGTGGACATCAGGCAGGAAATCAGACTGATGCTACTTTGGGCTGTTGTGGAAGCAGTCAGTGGGGGAGGAGAGAAGGGTGGCTTCCCACCCATGGTGCTAAAAAAGACCAGAGGAGGGGCGGCCAGGTGGCTCAGCGAGTAAGAGCACCTGCCCCAGTGTCTGGATGACCTGGGGATCAAATCTAGGCTCAGATACTTAGCACCACACCCAGAAATAACTGGCCGTGTAACCTTGAGCAAGTTACTTAACCCCGATTTCTTTAAAAAAAAAAAAGACCAGAGGAATAGTGCACCCAATCACACCAAGCCAGAGCAGGACTATCTCCCTTCTTCTTACCCTTGTGCTCTATTTTTTTTTTTGCATCTTCTCCCTTCTCCCCCACTTCCCCACTGTAAAAATGTTGTGTTTTTGGCAAAGGATTTGGCAAAGTTGTACATTTCCTCTCCACAGGCTCTCCTTACCTACCTCCATCAGACCTGACCCCAAGCACCCTAAGTTAAAGTCTCCACCAACAGCAGTCCCTTTAGTAATGTCTTGGCATGTCTGGACTGTAGTGGTCCTTTCTACCTTCTTAGCTGAAGGCCAGAGAGTTAGTGATACAAAGCATTCTGATTTCCTCTGTCTTGGCAGGTGTTCAAGACCAGAGTAGAACAGGCTTTCTGTGACCAAGAAAACTGGAAAAGTTTATATACAGTTTATTCAAAGAAAAGTGAGTTTTTAAATCTTATTTTCTGAGTAACAATCTTGACTCTTTGCTTTTTTCTGCTTATAGAGACATGGGCATAGACATAAAGTCCTATAATGAAAAGTAACCCTCTGGAGCAAAGCCTGTTGAGGAGATCAAGTACTGAGAAAGGTAAAATTTCACATTATCTACTTTAAATTATGTTGAAAATAATGGGGTGAGGAATAAGGCCTTAGGATTTCAGAGCTGAGCAGACATTAGAAATAATTTAATTCAACTCTGTATATTTTTTATGCTTTGTTTCTGTATCCCTCATGACTAATATAGTGCTTGATACATTGTGGGTAATTTATTAATTTATATTTAAATAATGCATAATTTTGCATTATTAATGAAGCATTAATAAATGCTTATTGGTTGCTACAGGTGAGGGCAGAGTCATAATTAGGAATTCCAGTAAATAGAACAAATTCACTTGAGCTTGGGATTCAAGTTCACTCTAAGATATGACCACTCTTGGGAGTGGGGTAGATTTCAGGGAAAAGTCATGGGTGTTAAGGATGCTGAAGAATCAGGAGGCCAGAATGTTCCAAGGGAACAGGGGTTAGGATAGAGGAGACTATGAACTAGGTCTCAAAAATATGGGGAGGAGGGAATGTGACCTGAGGATCTGGAAAGGAAAAGGTGAAGATTAAGGTAGAGGTGCTTGCAAAGTGAGTGATAGAGAGAGAGGGAAGGACTCCTCTTCCTAGTCCTGTGTGAAAAGGAAAATCAAGGAGCAATTCAGGTCTCAGTGACCCCTAGTAGATGGAAAGAAAGTAAGAGAAAGAAATCTAGGACTAAAGATTTTTTTTTTGAGAGGGGAGAGTAGGGTAGTTGGGGTTAGGTGACTTGCCCAAGGCCATACGGCTAGTTTTTGTGTTGTGTCTGAGGTTGGATTTGAACTCAGGTCCTTCTGACTCCAGGGCTGGTACTCTATTCACTTCACCACCTAGCCACCCCAGGACTAAAGATTTAAAGCTATAAGGAACCTTAAAGCCATCTATCCTATCCCTCCCATTTTAGAGGTGAGGAAACTGAGGTCCAGAAAAGTAATATTTAAAATTAGTAATTTTAGTAAATATGAGGGCTAGGAAACTCAGTTTCCCTGACTCCAAATCCAACCATTTTTCCTCTGTGACACAAAACAAAACAAAACAAAACCCCAAATTCTTAGAAGGTGTAATGTCACTTCTTCAGACTTCAAGCAGCCTTTACCAATGATTCCCCAAACTGATCCTGTACTAATCTCTCAGTGACTTGCATGGTATGGGTCCCCAGGCCAGGCACCTGCTTTGAGGTAGGGAAGGGAAACAAAACTTACCTGCCTTGGTGAGAAAGCAGGGGGTTTAATGGTCTTGGGTGGGGGGTGGTGTGGGAGTGGGGTTGGAGGAAGGTAGCACCCCATGCTCTAGTAGTAAACTGATTGGGTGACTAGTGTTGGGATGGATGAAGGTGGGAAGAACATCTGCTGGGGGTGAGGGACAGGCATCCCCAAGCCTCCCTCCCCATCCAGGGCACAGCCCCAGTCAATGCTCTAGGAGTCAGAACCAGGTCTATTTCAAGTTCCAGTGTTCCATTAACACTAAACCACACAAAAGGTCTTTTCTTTTATTATAAATACATTTTTTAAAAAACCTGCTACAAGAAGGAAATCATTCCTGGTACCAAGTCCCATTATGAAGAACTATTTTATTTTATAATGGGTGTTATATGAAAAGGGCAATTCCAAACAGCACACTGGGTTCCGGTTGCTTGTCTGCAGGTATTTGCTAGAAGGACTCAGGTTGTGACTAGTCAAACTAATTTGCTCTCGGAAATCCTTGCATTCATCCAAAGCAGATGGGAGCGGAGCTTTAGTGTTAGAGACACAAAACAACAACAATGACAAAAATCGAAACCAACAGAAACAATCCCTTCTTGGTGTTCAGAAAGTGGCATTTGTGGATTCCACTGTGAGCTCCAGCCTTCAATTTTTGACAAGGATTTCTGTTATCACTTCAGGGAGTACCAGGCATCAAATTAACAGATGTTTTAACACCGCCCCCCCTCCTTTTTTTTTTCCAGCTGGTTTCAGTCTCCTCTTTTACCAGGAAGTAGAAATAGGAGAGGTGCATGAGGAAAGCCTGAGATTAAAGCTACCAATTTTGACGATTCCTTCCTCTTTTGGCCAATTTTCCCAACAAGATAAAAAAAATAGAAACAGAAATGGAGTTAACAAGGAACCAGCTTAAGGAGGAGAACCAGCCTATAAAAGCTGGGAGGAACTAGTTTTCAGAGACCAGCTCGAGACTTTTTTCATTTTAAAAGTGCTTAATTAAACTTTAAAGAGAAAGAGCTCTGAGAAAGTTGCGTACTCCGCTCAGGTTTCCAGAGATTGTTTCCACCCTTTTTTGAGAAGGCTGTCATGAAGTTCAAAGTTGTCTCCACTTTATTAGATGCATGTAAACCAGCAGCACAGAGTGATACTACATTTTAGAACCATACTTCTTATCTAATGGTTTGAGCTGCACAGTACTGACATCAAAAATGATTCTACAGGAAAAGGAGAAAACTGGATTTTAAGAGAGCTGCCAGTAGATCTCTGTCCTAACTTTGCACAATCAATCTCTTTTCCTCTTTAAAAAAAATTGCTTTTAACGAACACCAAAAAAAAAGAGCATTTCTACATATAACAGAGGACAGAAAAAAGATGATTTTATATATAAAACTCTGAGTCTATTATGTACGGCTTGCTTTTTGGAAATCTATAATAAACTCAATATGTTACTTTTGAAACTGTCTTTCTTGTCTGGATTTCCTTCTGAATGTCTTTTGTTCTTTTTTGTGTCTGTTTTCTTTTGAATGCTTTAAAACTGACCTTTCTCCATGCCCCTTCTCTTTTTGGTGACATTATCACTAGCTCCTTCTTTCTCCCAAATTCCCCCCCACTGGGGGAGGAGAGGGAAGTAAGAGAAAATCTTAATACCCAATAAACATAGTCAAGTAAAACAAATCCACTCGTTGGCTATTTTGAAAATAAATGTCTCATTCTGCACCTAGAGTCCATCATCTCTCTGTTAGGAAGTAGGTAGCTTTAGCATTGGTCTTCTGAAGTTGTGGTTGATCAATTCATTGATCTGAGTTCTTAAATTGTACAAAACTATTTTTCTTTATGCAACAAAACTCTAGACTTACTCCCTTAGGTCAAATGTAATGTAGGTTAGGTCCCTAGAGTTCAGCTAACTGTATCCCCCTATCACAATTTTAGGGGATACCCAGAAGGTATAATGGGGGTTCTTCTAATGCTGTTGGATGATGTTCCTATTTTTGATGTACTCTCCTGTTATTAATGTTCTATAATATCTAACCTGTGATCTAACCTTTTCTACTACTTTGATCCCTAGGAAGAATGGGCTGAAACTTAATGGGGTTACTACAAATACTTTCACCACTGAGTTCGCTTCCAGGTGTGGAATAATAGCCAGTGGACAAGTCATACTTCTGTTTTCAAGGTGTGATGTCTTGGCTGCTGGATAGACTCATTGCTAGCCTGAGTCAAGTAGATCACTTGAATAGATTAGGGTTGATCCCTCCCAGGCTAGGCCACTGGATCTCTAGTGGCTCTTTCAACCTTATTGAGGTCCTGTATGAAAACAAACAAGACTCAAACAGGAGACAGTCCCATCCTAGAAACAGGCTTGCATAGGAGGCTATACATTCATGAGCCAGACCAGTAGAAGGGAAGGACATGACTTCTACCAGCAATCTGGAGCTCAGAGAATCATCTTTATATCTCCTGAACACACTAGAGAAAACAGGAATTTTTTCCCCATTTGGAGCTTTATGTATATCACTTGAATGTCACTCAGTCACTACTGTTTTTGAATTTTCTTTGAGACCTACCTGATATTTCAGCTGGGCTCTGAGTACAGGGCCACTTATGGCCCTTGTCCCATTGCTGACCATTTTCGACCTAAGTCGGTCCGCCTTTCCTTAGGCAGTCTGATGGCCCTTGGTTCCTGGGGGCCAAACTTAGTATGTTTATCTGATCAGCATTGGACCTCCCACAGCTCAGTATTCCTCAGCTCAAGTGATGCTCCAGCTTCAGCCTCTCCACTAGCTGAAATTGCAAGAGCAGGCATGCCACACAACCTCTATGGCCAATTACCGTGTTTCCCCGATAATAAGACCTATCCTGAAAATAAGCCCTCCCCTTACTGTGTAAGATTCCTCTAAAATAAGCCCTCCCCCAAAAATAAGCCCTATTGAGATTGCTACTGTAGTGAAGGTGATCCCCTGCGCTACACGCTACATTACGGTACCCTCTGTATGCACCGTTCCCTTCCCCCCCCCCCCCCGTGAAACACATGCCGCGCTCCGAGCTGCATCCAATCAGAGCTGCAGCAGTGAGCGCGACATCCTGTTCTTCCCCAGTGATTTGTTTATTGAATAAAGGTACATTTTTTTTGTTCACATTTACCTGTTTATTAAGATTGCTGTCAATGTTCATTAAAATAAGCCCTCCCCTGAAAATAAGCCCTCTGGTGGTTTTCTGTCCAAAAAAATTAATAAGACAGTGTCTTATTATCGGGGAAACACGGGTAAAAGACTTTATCATCATTCTGTAAGTGGACAGAAAATAGTCACAAAATACTTTCACACAGTCTCAGGTGGCAAAGTAGAACCCTCCATTACACAGTTCCAGTGGTAGATTTCCCAAGCATCCATGTGGGTTGCCTCTAGGCAGATCATTGCTGATGCCTCTAGGACTGGGCTGTCACGGGCCAGTCTCCCATGTGGTTATCATATAAATGGTTCTTCTGGTTCTGCTCACTTTACTCTGCATGAATTCATACAAATCTTTCCAGGTTTCTGTAAAACTTTTCCTTTCATCATTTCTTATTATCCTTTTTCATTATTTTAATGACTCTTACAATGCAGCCACAAAGCAGAATGGTCCTTGTGGAATACTTCTTTTCTCTTTTTAAAACTTGCTTCAGAAACTCTGAAATTGAACTAACTGAATGTAGACCACAGTCATGTTATGGACAGTCAATACAATTCTTCCCCTATAGTCAAGAGGGTACACACATTAGTCAGCTGGCACAGAAGCACCAGCAGTCTACCAAGGGATTCCTAACTTTTTAAAGGAATATGTTGTGGGAGGTGAGAGAGGAAGAAGTTGGAGGCAGATTATCTCACATAATTTTGCTTTTTTTTTCCTTTTTGGAGTGGGGAGGGCAGGGCAATTGGGGTTAAGTGACTTGCCCAAGGTCAGAAGAGCTAGTAAGTGTTAAGTGTCTGAGATCAGATTTGAACTCAGGTCCTCCTGACTCCAGGACTGGTGCTCTATTCACTGAACCACCTAGCCGCCCCTGGGATTCCTAACTTTTAAGATGTGAGGTAGATGTCTTGTCCCTCTATTCCTACCCCATCCAACCACCACTTTTGGGGCTTTACATAGGGTTTTCCAATTATAAAAAGGAATTATTATATTTATATATATTATAATATATATTATAGAGCATTAAAAACCCTAATGCCATCCTTAGCCAATTTAATTCAACAAGCATACCATGTGTGAGGCACTGGGGTAGGTATCAAGAATATGGGGGTAAAAATTAACCAGGCCCTGCCCTCAAGCTGCTTATGGAATAGAATCACTGTTCTTTGCAAAGGTGAGTTACTATGATGTAGAATATTGCATATAACATAAAATTTTTTCATTATGCTAGTTTTACCAAATTGCTTTTCTTCTCTTTTTAAAAAATTTGTTATAAGTGATGGCTCTCTGGACAGAAGACACCTTGGGAAATACAGGTAATGTAAAAACAAATGCTTTCAAACATTTTTTAAAGAAAAGAATCCCTTTATAATACAGTGTCTAGCACATAGTAAATTCTCAACAAGTATTTATTTGTTCAAGGACTAAAGTTGCTACTACAGTATGAAGTCACAAATATGTTCTAGAGATGGTTTGTATTGGAGAGTTGATTGTAAAATATGGTGTGAGCATTTATTCTTCAAAAATCAGCAAATCCTACAAATCATGACTTATTTTTATTGAATGCCTAGTTTTTAAAAATTGGAGAAAATGTAAACAATACAGATTAATCTTAAAAGTGTGTCATGTGGAGTCAGGAGGACCTGAGTTCAAATGCAGCCTCAGACTCTTAATAGAAAAACTAGCCGTGTGACCTTGGTGTAATGTAATGCCAAGGAAAGGCAACTTCCCAGGTTCAAAATACCAGCATAGGTGCTCTCTATTTTATTCAGTAACAAACCCAGAACAGAGAAGATCAAAACATGACATCATTCAAAATACAGCATTTACTAAGTGTGATTAAATAATCTCCAAGGCCTACCCCACCCCAGGACTTTCCAATCATTCAATCAATTACAAAGTCTCTGTTCCAAATACTTCTCCACCCCTAGGCTATACCTTAATTAAGTCCACCACAAAGCCCCTCTTCTCAAATGGAGATTAGTTTCCAAACATAAGTAAAATACATTCATTTGCTCAACCATAGAACACAAAAAGGTCAAAAGTTCCCCACCCCTGGATCACAATTGAATCTACCCCAGAGTTACATCAAGTTTAAACACAGCACTTAATACCCAAATGGAGGTCTTTTCTTCATCTTGACACGAGGCAAGTTCTCAGCAATCTTAGTTCCTGGAGAGACAAGGCTTAGCAAGGCCATAAGATACATTGCCAGTCCCTTCATGAATTTATCCTCTGTCTGTAGAACAGCCCTAGAACCCCTGAACACATTAGCAAAGCCCTCTCCCAGGATTTCTGTAAACATACAACAAGAAAATCCTTCTTCAGGGCTTCTGAACCAACAGAAAGGCTCCCAGACCCCTGCAACAACAGTACTGTCCCTCACCAGTGGACAGTATTCATTCTGTCTGCAGGACAGTCTCCAGACCCCTGCAACAACAGTACTGTCCCTCACCAGTGGACAGTATTCACTCTCTGTCTGCAGGACAGTCTCAGGCCTTCTTAACCAAATGCCAGGTTCCAGGACTTCTACAACAGGACAGTCTTTCACCAGTGGACAAATCTGGCAAAATAACATCAAAACAGACAGACAAAGTACCAGCAAAACAGCCATGTCTCCTCAGTCCTTGGCAGCTCAGGGGGCAGGTCTCAAAAGTCCAGGGCAATTCAAAGCGGCCACCAGCAATCCTCTTAGTCTCTCTCTCTCTCCACGAGGTGCTGCTTCCAAAAAAGATCTTCCGCCTCTCTCCAGTGTCTCTCCAAATCTACGTCACCAGCTCCTCCCACTACAGGACTTTCTTTTCACATCAACAAGCCCATCCCACAGGTGGGATTAACAAACTCTGGGTTTTAATACAATCAATTTGAAAACCAAGCCAATACAGGGGAATCTTTAATTGCCATTACTATCACACTTGGGTAAGTCACTTAACCCCAAATTGCCCTACAAAAAGGGCAAAAAAAAAAAGTGTGTCATGTGTAAGGCTTTTTTTTTTCTCTAAGAGACAGCTGTTAAACATTTACCAGGTTATCAATAGATGATGATCTTGTGTGTTCCTAAACACTATATTCAAACTCTTCTAAAGTTCTGTTTTATTGTCCCTTGCAGTGGTGGAGTTTTGAAAGCTATTATTTGAAAAGTGGAGTGTTAAGTGCTGGTAGGTGCTACAAAGCTTCAAAAGAAATTTGTCTCCTGGTCAAAGCACACTATTTTCTTTCTCTCTTTTCTCATGGTTTTCCCCTTTGGTTCTAATTTTTCTTTACAACATGACTAATGTGAAAATGTGTTTAATATGATTGTACATGTAATGCCTATATCAGATTGCACACCATCTTAGGGAGAAGAGAGTAAAGAAAAATTTAGAACTCAAAATCTTATATTAGTGAATGTTGAAAACTAAAAACAAATAAAATAAATTTCTGTCTACTGAGCTATTTGACCTTGGGAAGTAATGAATTTTTGGGGTCATTGCAACTCACACAGATATCTATGGAGAGGGGTTACGATCTGCATTATGCATAATAAATCTATGATACTTATACAGAACTATGGGAGTTTACATCTGGAAGAAACTTTCAGATATTTACTAGTGCTATTTATTATTCCAGAGAAATTAAGTTGTGACTTGCCCATGCTCTGCCAGTCAGCTACAGAACCAGGATTAGAACCTAGCATTTCCACATTCCCATTGTATAATAAGGAAGGTAGCAAAAAAAAAAAAAAAAAGTCTTCCTCAGACCTTTCACAGTCAGACCTTTCACAGTCCCCCTCACTGCTAGCACCTTCCCTCTGAAATACCTTCCATCAGCTCTGTAAATGTCTGTACAAAGTTTGCACTTCTGGGTCCTATGACCAACAAGATTGAGGACTAGAAATTTTCTCTAATTCTCACAACCTCTTAGACAATTCCAAAACAGGAATTATGCCCAAGAGATGCAAGCAATTTCAATTGTCTGCATGGCCTAGGGCATGACAAACCCAAATGAGACAATTCAGTGATTTGGGGGCAGCTGATGGTACTAGACCTAGAATTAAGAAGACTTGAGTTCTAATTCAGCCACATACACTTATTAGCTTCGTGACTCTGGACAAGCCAATTAATGTTTACCTCAGTTTCCTCAACTGTAAGATGGGGATAATAACCTGTACATCAAATGGTTGTTGTGAAGAACAAATGAGCTATTTGTAAAAAGTGTTTCCACAGTGCTTGGCCCATCATAGGTGCTTATTCCTCTCCTCCAATAAGGAAGGTTCCTTTCTCCCCTTCCATATTCAAACAGGGCTGTACAAGCTGGCCCATAGTCCTGCAACAGAACTCAGATCTATCTCCTCTACTTCACATCCCTCCCTTGGCACAGAAATCCAAAAGGCAGAACCTTGCTCAGGCTGTGACAGCTTGCAGTATGCTAAGTGATCACAGAGCCTAGTCACAGAACTAAGGAAAAGGGGTGGAGTCCTGAATCTAGCTGGGGCCAGAAATCACTGAGGGCAGAGACCAAGGATGGTGAACTGTGATTTTCCCAGTGTGGGAACAGGCTGAGACAGTTTTGAGGCCCAGTTCACAAAGGAACCATATTCAAAAGGGTATAAGTCAAAAAGTGAATGATAGAGGACTGTCGGGGGGAGGGGGGGGGAATGAAATTACCAAAGATCTCAGGAGAAAGAAAACTCAATTAAAGACCTCGAGCTGCTAAACAGATTAAGCCAAAAGGGAAGATATTAATAAAAGAAGAGAATATGGCCTCCAGATCTAGTAAAAGAGTACAGACTTCTGTGAAAAAAATATTTCAAGACAAAGGAAAATTAATCAACACCCAATGAGGCAGCAGACTGTGTGGATTCCCAAGAGAGAACAGAACTAAAGCAGGAGGTTCCTGAATAGTCTAAAAGAGAAATAAATGTGAAAGCAGAACTTATGGACTGGATGCCAGAAATAACTGGAAGATTAGAAAAACCTGAATCTACAGTGGAAAGTCTCACTGAAGAAATGGGAGAATAACCATTTGGGAAAGCAAATATGCACAAGGGCAATCTGGAGGAAGAGAAGAGAACACAATACTCATCCCATAGTCCAGTGAGGGGCAAAACAGAGTGATAATTACCTCCCTCTTCCTGGGAGATACGCCATTCTTAATTCAACCAAAGATGAACATATCTGTCAGGTTAAGGACTTTAGATTTCCTCCTATAGTCCATAAGGAATCATTAGTTTTTTTGAACACGGGAGGGAAATTATTGGACCTCTATTTTAGTAAGATTTATCTAGTCTCATTAAGTGTAACTAATTGGAGGCTACCTCCCTGAGACCGACCATAATGGAAGCTATTGCTAGGCACGAGGTGAAGAAGGTCTGGACTAGAATGTTAGCTGTGAGATTGTAAAAGACACAGATGCAAAAAGAGGTCTAAGAAGTATGAGAAGGGAAATAACGTTTCTGAACCATAGAATTAACCTCAAGTATGAAGATTTTAACTTGGAGATAAGTATATTCTTGACCTTCTTTGCGGCTCCTCAACTCATAACATTCCATCTTATGTCCACCATGTTTGGAATGCACTCCCTTGTGGTTGGCCACGCTACCCCCACCAACCTAACAACCTGAAGGCTTTCCTGACCCCCAGAACTGCTAGCACACCCTGAAATTGTTTTGTATATTCATATGTGTACGTCTCCCAAGACATGAAAGCTTGAGGCAGAGGCAGATTGAACAATACCAGCCACATGGTAAGTGTTGAATAAATACTTGATGACTATCAGGCAGGTACCAGAGTCTGCAAAACACTCAATGCTTATCACAAGCATTCTATCACCAAGGTCCTCATAGTATTGAATTTTGGCAATAATGGATTTCATCTGGCTTTTGTCCCCATTGCTCAGGACCTACAAATAGGAGCATTTAGTCAGCTGACTAACTAGATGTTGCCCTAGTTGGATAAACAAGGGCAGGATGAACTGTCAATAGACCAATCTTCACACTGTTTTCAAAAAACCAACTAGGTGTTGCACAGCCTTCAGGAAAAGTATGAATAACTCTACTTTTCAGGGGCCTGGTGAAGCCATTAAGCCAGAAGTCATTGGCTAGTTTGATGCCTGGCCTTGAATCCTGAGCAAACTGTCTCCAGAGACAAGTATGAGCTGGAGACCAGGATGGTCTCCAGATTCAGGTATTCTTTTGTAAAGATCTGCTTAAGAAAAAGGTCTTTTAAAAATTTCTTTTAGTAGGAAAGAACTAAAAATTAAAACAGTTGACTATCAGTTAGGGAAGATGTACTTAACAAAAAATTATGATACATGAATGCAATAGAATATTGTGCTATCAGAAATGATGAAATGGAGAGTTTCAAAGAAACTTGGAAAGGTCTGTAGAACAGAAACAGAGTGAAATAATAGAACAAGAAATTTCTACCGTAGCAATAACATGACAAAGAAAAACAACTTTAAAGATTTGAGAACTCTGATCAATGTAATGCTCAACTATGATTCTGAAGAACCTATGAGGAAGCATTTTGCTTCCCACCTCGATTCCCAAGAGGTGACAGATTCTAGATGCAGATTAAGACATATTTTCAGACACAGTCAATATAGGAGTTAATATTGCTTGACTATGAATATTTGTTACAAAGGCTTGCTTCCTTTTTTTCAATGGAAAATCAAGAAAGGAATAGGAATAAGCAAAAAAAAGGGAAGGGGGTCAGTGAGGCAGCTTTTTAAAAAAAATGTACATTAAGATAGAAAACCAGAAAGAAGTCAGACAACCTTGAAAGTTAGTTTGAACTTTAAATATTCTTAAAAAGAGAAGTTATATATAATACTATAGTTTCACATAGAACCTTCATATTTGGTTCTGTGTATGTATATGAAAATACTCATTTTATTTGGTTCTGAAAATGAAAATAAATCTAGGAGGGCACCCATCTTACAAATGTCCTATCTTTTCACAGCCACATGGGCTGAATTCTAGTTCTACTGAGGCTTTCAGAGTACTGATAACTCTCAACTCCACACAGATGTGGCATGTACTTGTTTTATTGTGGACTTTTATATGTTTCTTCTTCCTGGCCTTAATAAACACTTCTTGGAATTTGAAGGTAAATATGATTATTACTTTTTGGACTCAGAAACCAAATTAAAAGTTGACAAATGTAGTCACTTGTTTTGTACTAGGCAAATCACTCAACCTGTCTCTGTTTCCCTTACTTGTAAAATGGGGATAACAACAGCATCTACCTTCTAGGGGTGTAGTGAGAACAAAATGAGAACATATTTATAAAGTGCTATGTAAACCTCAAAACAATATAAAAAAATGCTGGCTATTGACTGCTATGATTAGTTTGTTCTGGATTCAGTTCCTTAGAATGTACCAATCATCATCTTTAGATGCCTAATTAGGGCATCTAGAAAGGCTGCCTGTAAACTTCTCCATCTATTCATTTCACCTTCACAGTTCCCACACCCCGCCAATGACAGTAACAATGAAATTTATAGTTCATTTTAGAAACACACCAGACACAAGTTACTTCAATGTTCTCAACAGTTTTATTGCCTTTTAAGAAAAATTTTGTAAAATATAAATACAAAGGCAGAAGAATTTACTTACAAAGTTAAAACACAGATTTCAAACATAAACACACAATTCAGAAAATTTTAGTTTTATGTACATCTCCAAGCAACCTCAACATATTATGTTAGTTTTTTCCAATATTTTACAAGGTACAGAAAAAATAGCTCAAAGTCTTCTTTAAATAAGAGCATAAAATGTTTAAACATATATAAACAATCCGGTTTGATGCGTGAAAACTAATTTCACAGCTTTTAAATTAGGATATAAAAGTTCATACAATTAGTTGCTGTGTATGGATATGGTTTTAATTTATATTACAAACTACTGGATTATATCCAATAGCATTTACCTGGCCAAAGCAGGCAATTCTGTAAACAAAACATAAAAAATAATATCATGAAGTGCCTTTTTTTTTTATCAAATTCATTCTCCCAAACAGGCCACATGACTTTGATCATGTCACTTATAAAAATCATGGTCATCAGTGCTTTGTATGAAACAAAGTCAATGTGTGAATATTTTTCCTTTAAAAAAAAAAAAAGTGTTCCAAGTAAAAACAAAACTTATCCCAAAGCATGTGTGCATTTAAAAGTAAAGAAACATTATATAACAATTTTCATAAAAACTGATTAAAGTTACTTTAAAAAAAATTCTTTCAAAGTCCTTCCAACTGGAATTCATTTCTTATATAAAGGAAAGATATTTTCATATGTAATAGTGTCCTTTCTTTACAGAAACAATTGTAATATAACACATATACATAAAGCAAAAGAATTAACAACTTATGTACTGTACATTAAGCGACCTGTGGGTTTCACCAATGAACCTCAGGGAGAAGGTCTTCATCTGGATGTAGCCATTCTATTGAGGACCCAAGGAGATTCTGAAGTTCAGCTGTAAATTCTACTAAGTCCAACAATTCCTTGCTTTCAGGATTGAAGACTTCAAGGTCCTTAGGGCATGAAAACAACTGACTCAGAGATGTCTGTTTGTAAAACTCTGCCTCTGCAATGGTGACAATTTCCACATTTGGAAAATTGCACCTGAATATTCGGGACGACATTTTCAATTTCTTGACCACATCTGAGAGCAATAACCAGTTTCGGGGCCTAAAGAAAATTTAAAGGAAGACAAGTACTTGAGTTACTGGCAAAATTAAAAGTGCCTTTAAATAACAGGGAACTATCTAACATGTCAGGTAAACAACTCAAACTGGGGAGAAAGTCAATCACTTTTAGAGGCTATGAGAACACTGGCCTAAGTACATTATTTGACTCTCTGACACTGGGTGGGTCTACCTCAGACTATCTTGGTGATCCCTGGCCCCCAAGTTCAGGACACCGTACAAATTCTCCTCAAGCTGACAAAAAGGTAAAAGAACCAGCCAATAAGCATCCTAACTTTAACGTAAAAAATGGACAACTAATGATACCACCAAACCTTATTTTCAGTATCATTCCTGTATTCACATAAATCACCTCATTTGATCAACCTTATATAAGGCCGATAAGAAATATATTTGTAAACCCTCATGTTACAAATTAGGAAACTTAGTCTCAGAGAAGTAAAGCGGCTTGCCCAAAGTCATACAATCAATCTAACACAAAACTTTCATTTACAAGTTCAATGCTCTTTGCATCAGAGAATTCTCCTAAATGCCTGTACTGGAAATCCTTCATGAAGACACATTAACTCCATGGGTGTCAAAGTGAAGGTTCAAGAGATGAATGGAGCTAATTAAAGATTAACACATTTTCCAGGGTTTTTGTTTTAGGGGGAAACTGTATTGCTGCTCCTTTTTAAGAGTCAGGCAAAGATCTGAGGAGTGTAGGAGGAACAGAATGCCCTACAGAATCAGAGGGCAAGCACTCTACATTTTTTGTACCTTGTAAAGAGGTAGGGTTCCTTAGACAATTTAAATTACATTACAGCTTTAATGGCATTGAATCTTAGATCTCCGTTGACCATTCAATGACCTTTTAATCCCTGGTAACCCTCCCCCCTCAGACAAGAAACCCCCAACACCCCCCCCCCCAAATAAAACCCAAATCACCAACAATAAAGATACACTTCCCTGCCAGGTTTTGAGGGAAGAGCTGTTTTTTTTTTTATACCAAAGATAGGGTTTCAGTTAGGAAGGCCCAAGTTCAAGTCTTGTCTGGCACATACTGTGACTGTGAGAAAAGTCACTGAACCTGTCAGGTGTCCCAAGCAACTCTCTAAGCCTCTCAGTGGCAAGGCAGCTGTCCTTTTGCATCTGTTACTAAGAGTTCCTTACACCAATGCAATTATGTTGGGACCAAAAAAATGTTCAGTGTCATGTTGTGAAGTAAAAAAATTGTCCCCAAGTGATCTATTTCTACAACTCAACACCAGCACCAACTGCATAAATATGTCATTCATTTCATTCTACATCCATATTGAAATGTGGGGGTGAGGGGTGTAAGATCTGACATCTACTGTGAAGTTAACTAATTTCCACAATAGGTGAGGAAAGCTACAAAAGATGAAAAAGAAACAAGTTTATCTTCAGTCTTTTTAGCTAACTAGATCATCTGTAAACTGTAATCACCAACACACTTACTTAACAGCACACTGAAGGGACTTTCCAAACAACATTTGAGGAAGACTATACAGTCATTCCTCCTGAAGATTCTTTTGGAGATTTAGTCCACATGTAAGTTACATCTCTTTACCTTGTGTCATAAATAGGTGAAACACTGGCTTTTTACCCAGGATTTAGGGCCTGCAGTTAAGACCCTACTATGACAATATTCTTGAAAGAGAACAGGTAGTTTTTGGTGCTGTCTAAGTTTGTAAATAGGAGAAGGGGAAGGAAGAGGCAACATAAATTCTTTGAAAATTTTTTTACAACTATACCTTGGAAAGAGGAGGTCCCTAAAATTAGGATTTGAGGAAGATTACACATTGTCAGGATTGATCAGCATAGAAGACATACTGCTCTGCTACACAGGGAAATCTAGTATAATGCAGGTGCAGAGGTTTAACAAGCACAGATCGAGGTAACATAAAAGACAAACTATGGACTTTTCCCACTTCTATTCTGGCTTTGTATCTGGTCCCTGGAGGACTTGGAATCATCAGGCCTGGGTTGAATTCTTGCTTCAGATACTTAAGAGGTGTGTGATCCTAGACACAAAAACCTCAATTTCTTCACCTGTAGAATGGGGATAATGCTAGTATACTTGGACTGCCAACTCTGAGGAAAAGGCCCGATACTGACCACTCTCCACCTCAGAGCACTATATTCACATTAGAGAACATATACTTTCTGAATGTTTCACAGGATGGTGTGCTAGCTTTCTGATCTCTCTCCCCTTTTATTATTTTTATTTATTTATTTTTTAAGCAATCTGGGTTAAGTAACTTGCTCAAAGTTACACAGCCAGTTATTTCTGGGTGTGGTGCTGAGTATATGAGCCCGGATTTGATCCCCAGGTCATCCCAACACTGGAGCTGGTGCTCTTAATCACTGTGCTACCTGGTTATATGAAGGATATCCAATTCATAAAGCAAATAAAATATTGTTGGAACAATTGTTTTCTTTCCAAAGGTATTTCATTAAGTAATAAGTCCCTTTAGTAAATTTATGAGCAACTTTGCTGGAGAATATCTATTGCACAAAGAGAGACACATCAGTATTTAATACTCAGCTCACCTACTCCACCTGTTTTTAAAGATCTCTGTCTAACTCCTGCCACCACAAGCCCTTTTCAATCATTTTTCAATCAAGTAATGTCAATACTTACCCCTGAGAGAGAGATACTTGGATATTATAACATGGCAAGAGAGGTCCCTCTGAAAATTCAAACTCAAACACATCACTGAAGACCTCTTCATCATCATCATCTTCTGGGCCAGGGGGATTGGCCAGTACGTCAAACCCAGATTCATCACTTGGATCTTTTGTTAAGGAAGGGGGGGCGTGGGGGCAGGGGAGAGACAGAGAGCAAGGAAAAGAATCTATAAGTAATAGGAAAGTTTCACATGTAGCCTAGTAAGTGACAATAAATAAAATCAGAACCTTTCCCTTTCCTAACACTGACTGGTAGAGTAAAAGGGGACAAGGTGGGAGTGTAGTGGGGAGGGGAAGAAGGTTTTGGATAAGCAAGGAATGTTTTGAAACTCACTTAGATCAGACAAAAATAAAAGAATAACATTTGCTCACCACACACAGAGCTGCCATAGAAATCCCAACAGACACCAGGGTCATCCCCACTTCGACCTTGCAGGTCAGTTAAATACTCTAGGGAGAGAAAGAAAAAAATAAAACAAAAACCATACTGATGAGGAGAAACGTTGGCAGATTTAGTAGGGCTGTGGACTTTTCAGAGTATCCATGCACATATGATATACAGAGCCTGCACTTCTGCACCATATACATCCTCTTCTGTTCACTTTTATTCCACAAAAGAAATATCAATTAATCCTTTGCTCAGTCCTTTTTCCTCCCCCTCCCCCCAAATGTCTCTAAGATAAACGTGTAACTTGGCTTGAACTATGAAAAAGCAGAATTTTAGAAAATATAGTTCTACATATTTCCCTCCCAGAGGCACAATAAGTATTCAAACAATCCCATTCTCTTTTTTTGGTAAGCATGAAAATCTTAGACCCACCAACTTTAAGGTAGAATCAGTTAGTTAAGCTACTTGGAACAGTAATAAATTTGGCTATCCACCCCACCTTAGAGTTTTAAAACTGATTTTAGATCTTAAATTTCAGGATCTTTTAAAGCATACATTAAGGGTACTGAGACAACAGTTTAGGAGCCTTCACTCTAGAGATACTTGTTTACAACACATCAGAGAGTTTTAAATTCCCAATGCTAAAATTTTCTAAAATGTAACTAACTCTATATGCTGTTCTTTTCTGTGTAAAACTTAAAACTGGGTTTTATTAAAAATAAAAAACCAGGTGCAAATTAGGTAGTAAATATTTATTAAGTACCCTCTGTGTCCCAAGTAAATATCTCTACAGTATCAAAAAAATACTCTTTGGGGTAGCCAGGTGGCACAGTGAGTAACAGCGCTAGCCCTGGAGTCGGGAGACCCGGGATCGGTTCTGGCCTCAGATACTTGGCACCCACACAAAAATAACTGGCCATGTAATCTTAAGCAAGTTACTTAACCCCAATTGCTTTTAAAAAAATACTCTTTTTGGTGTCTTAGTAATATTCTTCTCATAGCATCAGAAAGAGAATATGGAAAATATTTCCACGTTAAGTTATCTGTCAAGAGAGTAAATATGCTACATTATACTGGAATTCCCAAATAAATAGGATTCTGTATTCTTAAGAATTAAGTTTAAAGTTCTGAAGACTTTTCTCTCACCCCAATTGCCCTCCATTCAAAAACTGTGTTGTCAAATAGCCACAATCTGGTACACTTTAGATAAAAGTATTTTAGTAATGTTCTTTGCCAAACTTCACAGAATTACCCACCTGTTAGAAATAGCTCCATTAGTTCACTGTGTGTCATTTTCACGATTGTTCTACCTGAGTACGTGGCAAGGGTTGGATCAGCACCATAAGAAAGAAGGAGGCGAACTATTTCCAAATGATCATTTTCTACTGCATCATGGATAGGCCTAGGAAAGACAGCATTTGGTGTTCAGCTTAGTAAGTATTCTTCTTTTTGGGATCCATCATTCCTCACCTTTAGCCATAGAGTCATTCCTCATCTAGGAATTTCTCATGAAAAAAGGTTTAAGTGATTTTAAAAATGGGCATGAGTATGATAGTGTTATAAACCAAATAATATATCTGCCATTGTTATAAACAAAAACCCAAACAACTCAACCCTCTGCGTTTAAGTATAGTTACATTTTAAAGGAAAATAGAGTTAAAATTATGTTAATTAGTTAAGTTATATGAGAGTCTGACCTTCAGTAATAGACATCAAACACCCTATACATATTATTCACCAGTCCATGAGCAAAGAAACCAGGGGAAGGAACATGAGAGAAACAGGAAGTAGAAAGAATATCAAGTTAAAAAAACCAGGATTTTGTATAATGGAGAGGAAATAGCTCAGTAAGGATAGAGGCCAAGAGACAGGTATGCCTGCCTATACCTAATCACCAGCCAGGGCGAACAGGCTTGGAAGGAAGCTTTTAATTTAACAGAATCTGAGCTTCATGTGGCTGCCTACAGAAACCTAAAAAGATTTCAGTAGTAGACAGCTAGCTCACAACAAGCCACAATGAAATACAGAATCCAGTGTTCTATTCTAGAGACAGATCTTTGAAGTACATATCAGAACGTACACCTGAACACCTCTGACCTAATGAGTTCCAACAATCAATTAACACAAGCATTTATCAAGCATGTCTTTAAATGGAAATCTGCCCTCAATGAGCTTACATTCTCCAGGGGCAATATGACAGATATACAGACGGACATAAAGCAAGTATGAAAATTAAGCATAGTCAAGGTAAAGGGCACCAGCAGCTAGGGAGTTGGAAGGAAGGAAAAAGAAAGGCTTCACAGTGATGTGTTCTGGAGCTGAGCACTGAAGGAAGGTTGGAATCCTTAGAGGGGGAGGTAAGGAGGAAGTCTGTTTGCTGCACAGGAGACTGACAACCCATGCAAAGGCTGACAGGAGAAAGAATGGAATGGGTGAGGAAGAGCAAGGAGGCTCCTTTGGCCAGACCAGAAACAAAAAAAAAAAAAAAAAAATAGTGCAAAAAAAAGGCTGCAGGAGATAGGAGTGGAAAGAAGGGGAGGAGAATCTGACACAGAACTTTCATAAGGTTCCCTCTGAAATACATTTTTCTTCTTGACCATTAAGTAAGACCCTGGTCAGGATGTAAATGTGCTAAAGCAGATTTTCAATTTATACTTTCTAGAGAATACAGAAGTTTTGTAGTCAGTCATAATGCCAAATGATGCCGATGAGGCCAAAAATGGTCACAAGAAAACATTAAGTTTTAAATTACCACTATTTTGCATTTAAAATTATTCGATGATCTTCAAAAAAATTTTTTTTGCATGTTCCTAAGGCACAATCAACTCATTAACTTTTAAAAATATACACGAACCAAGTCTATGCACATAGAATGACTAACTGTAAAAATGAAAGAAACCTTTGGAAATAATTTAGTCCAACCTACTCATTTTATAGTTAAGGAAACTAAAGCCAAGAGGTTAAATGACTCGTTTAAGGTCACAAAGAAGGGTAAGTGGCAGAGCAAAGGTTAGAGGGCCAGGTCCATCAACTCCCAAGTCCAGTGTCGTTTCCACTACATTTAGGCTCCAAGAGCAAATTCCCTAAAGCTGGGCAAAAGTCACAATATCCTGAAAGACAAATTTGAGACATGATTTTAAAAATGACTTATGTCTTTGTATTCATAAGACTTACTGGAACTGGAAGAACCTGAAAACGCATTCCTATGCATCCCCCTCCAGTAACCCCTAGCAAAAAGACTTAGGTACAATATAGGAAATTCCACCAATCTAGTTGAATGATGAGGACGGAGACCACTGCTGGTTGCTATGATGAAGAATGGTACTTGGGATACTAAAATTAACGAGTAACTGTAAAAGTAATTCAAGATGTTTGAACCTGTTCTCTGTGTACACTTGTATAGTAATGTATGTGCATGTATACACATACACACAGATCATGCTATCTATTCCTAGGGAAAAAAGAGAGGGGAGGAGGAGTGTGGGGAACCATTGCCAGGGTAAGGGGTAAGGAGGACACTGACCTAGGTATGAGAAAGGGCCAGGAAAACCATTGAAGAATACAAAACATAGGTAAGGCCTAAACAGTGAGAACATGGAATGACAAAAAGTAAATACTCAGGAGCTAAAGACTATAAGTAAAGATCTGAAGTCTTTGGGGAAGCAAGGGGTCAAGACACAGCCTAGCTTCCCCCTTTGTCTCCTGCTCAGACAAAAAACCATTCAACAAGGCAAAAGAGGAAGCAACAAAAAGACATTTTCCCCCTCTAAAAAGTAAATGCTGAGGGCATCGTGAATGCTGCTGTAGAGACACCGCTGAGCCTTTACTGGAAGCCTCATTTTGATGCTGGCTATATGACCCTGGTCAGGGCAAGTCACTTGACTTTTCTGAGCCTCAGTTTCCTATCAAATATAAGAATTTATTAAGATTTGTACTGGTTGGGGCAGCTAGGTGGCACAGTGAATAGAGCACTGGCCCTGGAGTCAGGAGGACCTGAGTTCAAATCTGGCCTCAGACACTTAACACTTATTAGCCATGTGACCTTGGGCAAGTCACTTAACCCCAATTGCCCTGTATTCCCCCCTCCAAAAAGCAAAAAATGAACTAAAACAAACAAACAAAACAAAGAAGAACAGACAAAATTCAGCAAAACTAACCAACAGAGAACAAAAAGTCGGGTGTAGAGTTCTAGACCCATCTCTGCAAAGAAAGGGGGAGCAACTACCATACAAGGCTAAGACTTTACAAAAGTAGATTCCTACATGTCTGAGATAGCGGCCTACCCACTACCAGGAAGTTAAAACCAAATGACTTTTCAAGATGTGCTCTCATGCCTCTAACAAGCAAGCCAAAGCAAATCAGTCAGTAAGTTCCTTCTTGAGGGACAAGCAATGTTCCTAATTCTCATAATCAGTGACAAAACTCAAACAATCACTAAAGCCCTGAGAAACAAAAAAACTTTTGGGAGGCAGAGGGGGTAAGGGCGGGAGTAGAGGAAATCTCCTGGATATTGCACTAAGAATGATTCCAAATTATCAGCCTCCTAAAATAGTAACTAAAAAATTCTCTTTTCTGTCAGGGCTCACTACAAGTGGTTGTTTTCCAACTGAGCACCAGGAAGTCGTTTTGTGACAGTATTGCTCCTTGGCCCACCATTCACATGTGAATTGACTGAATGCACTATCCATGAGGCTTCTTCCTTTTGTCAATTTTAGGAAAATAATGTGAAATGTTTACATTGAAACTTACGAATCCTCCTTGAACTGAACTCTTATTTAGATCATTTCAAAAAGGGTTGGATCACATGCCTAGAAAGCTGCTGACATGGAAAAGTTTTGGCTTGGGGTAACTGTTAAAGGCACACTGTTAGCGGTCAATCCCTACTCTGCTGACAGACTGTGAAAAGACCTGGGCATACTTTCCATTTTCTTCCTGTTTGCCCCCTACTTATTTTTGTTTTTAGTCTTTTAATAACCTAGCTACTTTCATAGCATTCCAAAAACTACAAGACAGCTGTGTCTCTTCTGTTCCTTATCCTCCGATGTGCCTCCACTCTGATGAATTGTGTTAAGCGTCTTACAAACATAAACTTTCACTCTATGTAATTTGCTTTGAAATACACGTTTAAAAAAAAGAATTGAGTGCTTTTAGCCTAAGATGACACATATCAGTTTTAAATTAAGTTCGAATGAATCTATATATTGAAGACAGTTAAAACTTAAGAAAGAAGACTTAGCCATCAGCAACTCTCTGCATGCCCTATAACATTTACTAGTACTAGTAGATATATCTAGAAAATACTTGTTGAATAGACAACTCTAAAGCCACCCAATAACTGAAAACGAAAGAATTAAAAAGAATTGGAATGGTTCAATTCCCAAGTCCTAAAGCGTGAGGAACTAAAAGATTAAGTGGAATAGGGAGCTATCACAGGTTGACAGGAACTCAGGTTTTTCTGACTTCATCTAGCTATCAAACCATGAGATGATATTGATTCAAGGCTCTCCAAAAAATGATAAAATTTAAAGGAGATACAATCAAAAGTAGTTACATAAGCTTAACTATCGCATTTCTGATGAAAAATGCTTATTGAGCTTCCAGAAGTAAAGGAAAAGGATGGAAAAGTAACCTAGTTTCAGCAAATCAAATAAGATACTCCACTGCAAACAATTAAACTTCGTAAACGACAACAAAACACAATACATCAAAGACAATTATCAAGACCATACCATATCTCAACTGACCAAAAAGAAGAGAATATCAGAGAAATGACCCATTTTAAAACCAAGACCAATCCTGTAAGAGATACAGACTTTATACAGAGCCCTCACTGTTGACTATTTTTCAGCAGACAGAGATCACAGTGGGAATGTCACCAAAGAACTTTTTTATGCTGTCTGATCAAGTTTTAGGTGAGAGAGGCAGGGAGGGAGGAAGGAAGGACAAAAAGACATCCAAGTCAAACACTGAAAAGAAACCAATAATCTGGATATTTTAGAAGCCAACATAATAAGCATTTCTTCAGGAATATGACTTTTCCATAATGGTTTTAGTTTTAGTAGATTAAGTGATTTAATGTGATGTTACTGATTCTGTCCAGAGTTGGAACAAGCTATACCCTAGGCTTCCTGTGTCAATCATCTGTTCACTCAGGAACCTAGAGAAGTAACTGTTCAACTTTTAGAGAAACAAATCCCTTTACCTCCCTTTTACCCCAGACAGACACATTCTCCCTCCCACAACCTCCCTCGGCCACATTCAGGATTTCTCAGCCTAAAACACTACTGACCTGGTTCCATCCTGAGCGCTGCAGTTGACATCTGCTCCATACTCGAGGAGATGCCGAACGATGCTTAGCCACCCCCTGGCACAGGCCTCGTGCAGGGCACAGTAGCCTGCATTATCCCGGTGGTTCACATCGCAAACCTTGTTTTCCAAACAGTACAAGACCACTTCCTGGGAAGAGAGAACAAAGCTATTGGTGGCAAGGCAGGCCTACAAAAGGTAAGCAGTAGTGTTACACATATGCTATCAATAGGATCAGGCTTAAGGGCCTGTGGTCCAGAGTACAGCAATAGGCTGTTTAAAGAGGCTAAGACATTTGAGACAACGTGCTTAATAATTGTTAAATACCCCCCGAAGTTCTGAGGCAAATGGGAAAGCCCTGAAAGTTGTTGTCAAGAGAAAATACTGCATCAGAGAGAATCATAGTCTTGTTTATAGATAGAGTTGGAAGAAATTTGCTGAAAGGTTGAAGATCACACTGAATCACATCATGAAGCAGAGGTAAAGGTTTTCAGAACACAAGTCAACCAGTTTTGTTTTTTTAACACTGGTCCCAGAATTGTATGCTACAACTCTAAAAACCCTGTCCTATGTGCCTCACTCAAGCCCTTCTTCCACCCCAGTGATGGAAATGATATAAATATTTCTGCTTACTTAAGGTAATGGCAGGAAATAAAATATCCAACAACATGACCTACACATTTCAGGAATTACATGAAACAAGCTGATTTCTCCCCTGCCCCTCCCTTTCCAGAATTTGTTCTGAGTAAATAGTTTGCCTTAGAATCACTATTATCAATCTTACTTCCTTAGAGTGCTAAAATATTAATATGAAACGCTCCCTGTAAGCAGAGCAGTAATTTATTCAATTTTTTATTACCTTGATTAAGAAAGTTTTCAAACACAAAGAACAATGTTTGCCATCAGAAAGCATATTACAATATTTTCCTACAAGTCACACCCAGCAAAAAATTGTCAGTTTTCTAGAGTACGATGAAGGCTGGGGAGAACAATGTGGCTTTTTTTATAGTTCCAGTGACAGTCAAGACTGCTGGGGTCCAGGTGGACAGGCTTCCCCCTAACACCTACTTGAAAGGAAATCCTCAAAACTCTTATCTTTTCCATCTAATAACAACTGCAATCACATCAATTAAGAAAATGATGAAAAATCTTAAACCAGTGCATGGCTGATCAATCAAATGATCATCTTGAAGAAGATGAGGGTGGAGAAGGATTAGACAATCTACAAGGTTCTAAAACCATGAGTCACATGGCCCATCTTTATTCATTCAGTTTGAGATCTGCCGGAAAGCCCACGATAATCTGTGCTCTTAGTACACCTGACCTGAGAACTGGTATCTAGGATACAGCATGAAACTGTTCTTTTAGCAGGCCCTCACTAACCAGACTAAAGTGGATTGCAGCAAGCTAATGAGTGGCATGCCCCAGCCAAGGAAAGGAACTTGGTCACATGACACTGGGATCAAGTGCGGGAGCCACTTACTGCTGGTGCACAGATCAATTTAACCGGATCCCAGAAGTCTAGTGCATCAACCAAGAGCTTAATTGTCCCTATTAATAAATCTCAAGGACTCAAATTAGTTTAGCAACTATGGCCTTTACCTGGAATCTCCACTTCTACCTGGAGTAGCTAGATATAATTAAGGTCTAGGATGGCCCAAAGCGAGAGTCTGCTTCTAAGGCTTATGAACCCAGTTTCCTGTCTCCATCCCCACCCCATGCCTAACTTGCCCCCAGCATTAATATTGATTTAATTCTCTTTGCTTTGAAGATAAAGTTAAACAAACTAAATCAGCAACTAATCAACTTTTTTATTTATGGTTTTTCTTTCTACCAAAGAACAAAGTACTTCAAATGGTATTTTAAATGGTTTTCACAAACTTTACTCAGAACCTCCCCCAATGCTTCCCCCTGGTGCATACAGATGAACCTAGGTTTGCACAAACACTACACAGGTCTCACTCAAGCTAAAAAGGCTTTCGAATGAACTAGAGAAATTTTCATGCAAGGATCAGTCTACTTAACTGTACAAAGTTGGGCCACAAAGCCCCATGAATCCATGGGGGGTGAGGGGTGGGGAAGGTGACTAAATTTACTTTTTAATTTTTACTAATCTGCTCTGGTGGAAAGAATATACCCAATCAATAAAATAATTTTAGGTAATTAAAAAAGATCTATGAAGATTTTCACAGATACTTGTGAGGTGGCCAGGGAAGGTAATATCTTCTTTTGATAAATGTTTGTAAAAAGCACTTAGCACAGACCCTAGCCCATAGTAAATGCTATATTTTTGCTTATTTCCCTTCCCTTCATTTTGTAGACAAGGAAGCTAAGCTTCAGTGATGTCACCAAGCTGCTGAGCATTGGGGCTAGGCTCAGACCATGGGTTCTCTGCTGCCTGGGCCCAAAACATGCTATTTCAGGAGATCGTGATAAATTCTTCAGTCTGTTAAATTTAGTGACACAGTATTGTTCATTAGAATGAATAAGTCTATAAAGTATCGCAGCCCTACCTAAGCTAACCATCCCAGGAAGACATCTCCATGGACCATTTTTAACCTGATGGTTAAAAATCAGAAAACTGTTGAGATGATCTGGATTCAAACCCCAATCTGCCACTTCTTCCCCATGACCTTTGGCAAGTTTTTCATACATCTGGGACTCAATTTTTTCATGTGTAAAATTAAGGGGCAGATTATATGACCTCTCAAAAGTCTCTTCCAGAACTGGAACTGTAAGTTAGTCTATGACCCAAACACAAGATATGTTTGTAAACTCTACCTACCTAGAATTTTAAAAATATTTTTAAGGATAGCATACACACTCACAAAATGTGGTGAGGGTTTTTTTTTTTGGTTGGACAATTCAGTGGTAAGCAGCTATAAGTGGAATGCCATTAACCACAAAATGTAACCATAAAGGCCATAAAACTCAACATTGTTAATTAATTAAACGCCTCATTAACTTTTTTAAAAACATGATTTAATTCATAAAAAATTTAACCATTACCACTAAATGTACAAGCATGTGGTGACAGGCACATTTTAGATTCAGAAATGTAAGCTTTTATAAACTGAGGAAAAGCTTTCATAGCTTCTGTGGCAATTGACACATCCATTTAGGTGGTCTATTCAAAGCAGTATCTAAAGATAGAGGGCATTTTAGGAATTTAAGAACCAGTTTATACACAGAGAATTAGACAATAGACCACTTATTGCAAGTGGTCTCCCAGCTAAGCAATAAACCATAATGGCAAAAACTAACTACCTGAGTATCTTGCCATAGCTATCCATTTAAATGCATCCTCAACAAGAGGGTGAAGTAAATTGCCCCACAACTAGAGCTCACATAGTTGAAAGCCGTGTAAGTCCTCCTGTCCCCATTATCATCCCAAGAACTGGAATAGGATTTTATATGATGCTGAAAGGTATTTCAGAAAGTTTGATTAAATGCTAAAAGATTTAATCTTCCAGCTACTTTTTTTTAAGTGCCTAAGCTACTGCATCAAAAGTAATAAGCAGTGACATGCATAATTTACATGGAGTATATTCATTCAAGGTAAGAATGCAAGTGATGTGGGAATGAAATTATAACTATCCAAATAGCAGTCAGTGGCTGAAACACATAAAAAGTTATTTCTCTAACTCAAAGCCCCCAGGAACTTCCAAGTCCTGCCTGCACCTGTGCTTCTGGTGCAGATTCCCGTGGATGGAGCACTTTAGCATCATCCCCACTGGTACCTTTGATCAGGCCTTGTATTTCTGGGAAATTTTCTTCTACTCTTAAAGTTAAAGAGACTATAATGATGATGACATTCTCTAGTGAATCAAAACTACTGGATGCCAGAGTTGGAAACAATCTGAAAGAGTTTATATCTAGTCCAACCCCAACATTTAACAAATGAGGAAACTAGGTCCAGAGAAGAAGTGATTTGACCCAAGTCACAAAGCTAGTTAGTGGCAAACCTTGTCTACTGTTATCTCCCCTATGGTATGCTGATGTGTGATCTCTTCTCTTTTTTCCCTCCTTCCCCCCTCATTTCTCTCTTTCCCTCTTTCCCCCACTTTCCCCCATGCACTGAACACTAGTCGAGCACAGTGGACTGGGCCCTGAACAAGAGGACAGAACTTCAACCAAAAACACTAGGCGGTCAATAACTCAAAGTTAACGATAGGTGAGAGATATGATCAAATTACCAAACTTCTGTGTAATTTTACTACTATTTATTGAAGAAAAGGACAATGTTAAGTAGCCCATGTGACTTTGGCCAAAGCCATCTCTCTGGGCCTCAGTTTTTCTGTGGGTTAGAGGGGGGAGAGGAGTAGGTGGAATGTTAAGATTCACAGATCCTTCGAGATGAGAAACTCCAGGTCCAATTATCCACAACTATAGTCTGCCTGCATCTGGAAGGCAACACTGCTGATTTTAGGACAATGACTTTCAATATTGCCTCTTCCCCACTAATAGTGATATGGTAAATTATTCAATCTCTCACCCAATCCCACTACTGGCTGACACACATTTGCCAGACAGCTGGTCAAGAGCACATAAAAAACGTAGAGTCTTCAAATATCACAAGGACAACTTTTACTCAATACTTTCATATTCTAACCAATGGAGCTAACTGGTTAAAACTAATGGAATGAGACTTTGTTTTGATCTGACTCATTTAAGCTACTTTCCCCCCCAAAACAGCATGGATCAAACCAATTATCAGGGGGGAAAAATCCTAAACTGAACTAAAAAACTGCTAATTAATATACCAGAACATTTCCTGGGAATCTTAGAATTTTAGAGCTGGAAGAGACCTTTTGAGATCATCTGCTCTAGTATTTCTTAAAGTAGTTTAGTCATGGAACTCCTCAGGACTCAAAAATACATCGATATAACATATAAAGATGCTTTGGGAGAGGGGGAGAATTTATAAAATAAAATAAGGAGGAGGAAAGGAAGGTCTTTAGAGAAACTGGAGCAAAATAGAAGCAATTATACAAATTTTCCAACACCAAACTCTTGACTTTAAGCAATCATAAATAAGTCTAATAGGGAGAACATCGAAAATTTCTCAAAGAAACCCTATTCACATTACATGAAAAACAGGGAAATATTGGTTTAGTCCAAACCATCATTTTTATAGATGGGGCACAGAATGAAGTATTTCCCCCAATGTTGAACAGTTAAATTTAGTGGCAGAAAGAGCAGGAATCCAAGTTTCTAGCTACCTAGCGTTTCCACTATAGTACATTCAAATCACAGTTGTTTTTTTTTATATACAATCAGTCCTCAGAAATGAACTCAAATGAGTTACAGGCTCCCTGTTAAGTATTCTTACTAAAGGAAATGAAAGTAACCATGACAAACCAGGCAAAAAGTTGGTCAAGAAGTGAAAAGTATATTTCTGTAAAGCATAAAAATTTCAGAGCCAGGGTCTCAGTCTTCAAAGGGCACATGCATCCTTTAAGCCTAGTCATTCAAAAGCTTGGCTTCCAAGCCTAACTGTGGCTTGGAACACTACATTTCATTTCAGCATTTAACTTCCTTAAGGACTGATGCCGGCCAACACTGAAAATGCCTTTGCTTTGTGGACTGTTCTATCACCATTCAAACTGACAACAGAGAGGGTAAGGGTGTTATAAAGAAGATCTAGAGAGAAGTTAGTGGAAGAAAAGATCAACAGGCGAGGCAGCTTGGCAATTTTAATATTTGGCAGAGGCTACCAAACCTCACTATTTTGGTTTTGGTGTGAACTGAGGATAGAATAGAGAGGATGGTCAAAGTTACCAGATTGCACATCCTTAGAGAACCAGAGAATAGCCCACAGTACTGGAAGCAGAGACAAAATTTCACCAACAAATAAGATGACCCCATTCTTGCCATCTTTATTGGCTACCCAACCCTTCAGAGATACCTTTTTATTTCCAGTCCTATGTCTAGGACTAAAAGACAACAAAATTATTGGGTTTTTCAGTCATAATCAAGCTGCATGTTTTCACCTCACTTTATACAACCAAAGTGCCCCATGTTCTGAAAAGCAAAGTACCCTAAACACTTTCCACATGCCTCTTCATCTGTAAACATGTTTGCTGGACAGAAACTAAAACAAACAACTTTTCCTCCCTTCACTAATCAAAATCCAACAGGGCTCATTAACATTCCCCTTCAGCCTTCAAGCTCTGAAGCTTCTGGGTTATGTCAGATTTTATATCACAGATAAGCCAACAAAACTTGAGGATGCTAAGAGAGCCCACCTGCCTAAACACCAGAACCCACACCTGAACACCAACTGAACATTGGAAAGTCCTTTATTTTGTTGAAGACACCAAATAATTCTTTAAAGAGAAAAGGACCACAAATGTCCTAACATCGCAGGCAAAACCAACAGAGATTTTTTTTTGCTAATACCTGATTCTCTGAATCTGAACCATCCATTCTCACTTGTCATCTTTTGCCCCTGTGCCCCCAATCCCTCTGACCCCAAAAGTAGAATTTTAATTCAGATGCTCTACAGTGAGACTTGCCTCATATCCTAGGCGAGCTGCTCTTTGCAGCAGAGTTTCACCAGCATTCTTATTGACAATCAGCCTCCGGGCTTCAGGTGGCATGGGGCGAGTAGGGGTGGTCTCCTGAGGGGGGCTTGGCAGCTGTGCAGACTGAGAGGACGGTAACAAGGGAGTTTGTGGCAGGCGATCATACAGCTTCTGCTCCTGCAACTTGGATGGCAAGGAGTTGCACTCTGAAGCTGGCTCTGGTCGCTTCCTGAACCTCCTTGTTACAATGACCTGTCCAAAAAAAAATTTAAAAAACAAATAAAAGAATCACTTACTGGTTATATTTACTGGTGTCTATTTAACCACCCTTCCCCCACACTCCCACCACTCCCTGATGGGCTATAAACCTCATTGAGGGCAGAAAACAATTCTGTCTTTAGGCTGCATGGGGAAAAGGGAATGGGGGATGGATAATGGGGGAAGGATGGTGGAAAATCTATCAAAGCTAAATTTGTAACTTTACTTTCTCCTGGGAGAATAAGTAGACCTCTGTGTACCTTAAGGACAGGAAAGTTACGTTTTCAGGAGGGGCCAATGAAAACAGGTGCTTTATTACAGCATATTATGACGTAGGCTGGTGGTGACTGTAGGAGGCAAAGTTAGTGTACGACTAGGACCTTAAATAGGGCTTTTTTCTTAATAAGGATACCTTGTCCTCGTTGTTTTCTATATCTGTGGTATCATCCCCTGTCAGAGATGACCTCCGCCTCCTCTCCTGCGGAGTCAAGTGTTTGGTTTTACACTGGCGCTTCCCTGATGGCTTCTCACACTCGGTGTATTTCTGCAGCAGGGATGCAGGCTGGAAATCCTCCTCCTCGTCTGTGCACAGCACATCTGTCTTCCGGCTTTCTTTAATTTTCTGCTGTTTGGCAGCCAGCCTCGAGGCTGGCGTACAGCTTGGCTGAGTCTGCCTTTTGCCGTTTGCATTGGTGGATGAAAGGCTCTTCATGTGCGGAGACACCGGGAATACAGGCAAGCCTAAATGGGGAGAGGGGGGAAGGGTGGAAAGGAAGAAGGCATTACACCGTTGGATCAAGCGGGTGCTGAAAGAAAGGCGTATTGTTAACACTTATCACCAAAGCAGCTTCATTTTTTAAAGATATACCAATTATGTTTTCAAAGCATTAATATTTTAATTACCCACATTCAAACAGCAAATAGGTTAACCAACAAAGCCCGTAGCTGGGAAGTCATTTTAAAGGGCCTGACAAGCACACAAATGCAAATTCTCCCTTCTTCCCCTCCCCCCTGCCTATTGTGCCTAGGTGCGGCAGGGATCTAAGAGCAGTAGACACTCCTATTGCTAGCCTAGGTGCTGCAACATCAAGACTCGCAGATCGGCTAAGGATGGAGGGATGGAGTTATTAGCTAGCTCCTTGGTGCTGCTTCAACTTTATTTCTGGCATTCACCCAGCCTGTGGACTATCAGCCTACAATGGTTTCCCTCATTCCTTTAAGTTAAGCTGCCACAGAGCTACTGAGTGTCAAAAGGCATCCAAAGAAATGAAGGTTCTTTCCTGCACACTCCTAAGTCATATGATCAAACCAAACCGTTTGGTTTTTAAAAGGAAAAAAAGGGGGAAGAAGAATATATTCTATTTTAATACAGATCTATCATTAAAAAAAAATTCCCTTGCCTGCACATTTCAGCAGTCAACTTCTTCTAAAGAGGTAAGGTCTTTACAAATGGGGTTGTATGGGTATAGGTATAGAATATAGATATGTGAACTGTAGATGATCCATCCATTCATGATAGTGGTGCCAGCATGCATCACTACTAAGAGTAAGCCAACTCAAGTTCCCTAGTGGCCTCTGCGTACCTTGTACATTGTCACTTGTTCTGAGGGACTCTTCAGACCAGCTTCTATTGCTTTTGACCTCTGACCTTTTCCTGGGGTGCTTTTCTTCGGTGCAGTCTTTAACCTTTGCAGTGACCTCTGGCTGCACAGCCTCAGCTAAATCTTTCCTGCTTTGCCGGCCCAACTTGCTGGGCGGGGATCTCTCTGGTGGTGACACCTGCTGCTCCCACAGTTCCCTAAGATGCTGCAGGTGACGCTGTTTTTTGGGATGGAGCCCTGTTAATTCAATGCACACCTTCAGGTTGGTCACCTCATTACAATGTGGCTCTTCTAAGTGGTTAGAGGAATTGTTTGTCATTTCCCTCTCAGGCCAGTCATCTAATGGAAAAATAACTAAAAATTAATCAAAAAGCCCCCTCAACTAAAGTCTAAAAACAAAATGAGCTACAAGTCACTTGCGGGGAGGAAGGAGGGCATCACTGACTCTGCTTCAGCACCTTGCTACACACTGGGGAGGGGTTCATTTTTTTCTCTGTGGGTTGTGTGAGGCATCATGGGTTTGCTTTTGTTTGGCTTAGTTGCCAATTTTAGGCACTGAAGGGTTATGTGGACTGTGGTTCTCTGTATGGTCATGGCTATGTGTGCCTCACCACCAACTCTGACTGGGTTCTGCCAGTTTTCTTTTCCCCAATGAAGACAGCATGAATTCAAAGGGCTAAGCACAGGAATGTTCAGGAGGTTTGTCATGAGTAATTCCTTACTATCACAGACTGTATTTGGAGGGGTGAGGGCCTCATATCCATACCCACACATCCACACACATTGCCACAGTCCCATGCATGGAAGGCCAAGGCCAGCCCAGCCTAAGCTAGAGGAGCTCACCTTTGGAGGTTCGTCTCCTCTTGGTTTTCAGTAGGGGATCCTCCTGCAGCTCCTCCGCCACTGCCTCTGGTTGGCTGCCATCAGGCTGCAGACTTTCCCCGGAGAGTTTTCGTTTTCTGTCCAGCCGGGGGCCAGGGCTGTGGGGCATGTCTGGGGTCGGCAGGTCTGCAGTCCTTTCACTTAGGGGCTGCCTCTCCAAGAAACATTTTTCAATGTGAAGATCTTTTTCCTCTGGGACTTCAAAGTGATCTAGTTTATTCCCTGTATTATTAAAATCACCTGAAAGAAACAACAACAAAGCAAAAAACCCCAATAATGACCACATGAAAAAATGAGCATTAGAAGGAAACTTAAGGGAAAAATAAAGGGGAGGCAGAGTAGGTTTAGAGGCTGTGGGGGTAGCTCTCTCCAAAACCAATCGATTATGAACAGATCTTTATAGGCTGCTTGGAAATATTAGGGGTGGGGGGAAGTGTTACAGATACTTAAGTACAAAAACCTAAACAGAACCCCCCAAGGAAAGGATAACCCTGCAACAGTAGTCATCTAAGAGAAAGAAAGTTGGATCTTCTTTTCTGAAATGGTATGATAATGCATAAACCTTCTTCTATATTCTTTTTTTCCTTTTAGGGGTGGGAAGATATAGGAATGAATTCTCTAGAATGTTTAAAAGAACCTCTTAGAACTCATTTTTTCAAATGATAAATATCCACGTCTGCCCTGGAATTTTTTATGGCAAAATGTGTAATTTCTCCCTGACTTTAAAATAAATAGATGAATGCAGATAGAAGAAAACCAGTTCCCTGTCCCTTACAGCAGGGATACCATAGATAAATAGAATGCAAGCTTCTTGAGGACAGGGACTGTTTAATTTTGTTTTTGTATTCCCAGTGCCTGCCACACACTTTAAAATAGGTTTATTGATTGATTATTGATTTCACTTGTCAATATCAATGAGGAGCGCTGATGAGAAACTAAGAAGTAGTAAAAAAGAAGGCTGTGAACAGGGCAAAACTCAACATTTACCCGTGGCTCAGGAGTCAGTGGAACTGGCAAACAGCTGTTCCTCCTCTCTGGCCTAAAGAACTGAAGCCTTAGAAAAGAATACCATTTTTCATGAAACAAACAGAACAGCAGAGTCCCCAAAATGAAGTCCAACAGCAGCAGAAGAACAGCAGAAGTGGTAGAGGGAAACATGTGGGACAACAGACCAATCTGATCAAAGTCCTTAGACTGGGGAGGGATTGGGAGAGGAGAAAGACTGGATAGTGACAACAGAGGAACAAGACACAGAAAATCAAGGGCAGCTTTCCCAAGTGAATCCAAGGGATGAAGGAGCTCAGGAGAGCTTAAAACCATGTCATCACTCCAGGCTCAAAAGAACCCGATCCTATTGCCCCATTTTATCTAGTATGAGTTCGTGTACACACCCACACCCATACACCAGGTACTGTACATGTTTAAGCACTAGGAGTGTGAGAAGAAAGCCCCTCCTAGAACTGAAGAATCAAGATGGGTAACTAGTAAAGCCAAGTATGTTACTTTAGACTACTTTTCTTTCCCAGAAAATGTGAACGCAACATTCCAATCAAGCTGGATACTGGCACATTATCATCAACCCATTGACATAAGACACCACAGGGAGCAAAAACCTACTTTTACAAGAGCATTTGTTCTCACTCCATATTCCTCTATGTATTTTTCAAATACTGATAATGGTTACTTCAGAAATACCACCCCTAAGTGTTCTTACTGGTACATAGTATCTAAATTGGAAGGTAAGAGCTATCTTTGGATCAAACAGTCTAATATTTTAAAGAAAGTCATTCCTTACAACTTGTCTGAACCTCACCAGGTTCAGACCTAACCAGGCCAAATGGAGGTGTTTCAAGGAAATGCCTGGGTTGGAGGTCCTGTGTAATGGGAACATCAATTAATCAACAAGCATTTATTAAGTACCTGCTACATGCCAGGCTTTGGGCTAGGCTCTGGGGATATAAATACAATGAATAAAATAATTCCTACTGGCAAGAAGCTTGCATTCTAACAATAGGTCAACAAACACATACATAAGTATATATAAAATAAATATAAAGAGAAAAATACAAAGTAGCTAAATGTAAGGGAGTTTTGAAGAGAGGTCACTAGCAGTTGAGGGGAAGGGGTGATCAAGAAAAACTTGACACAGAACAGGGTGTGCTTGAGCTGTATTCTGAAGGACAAGAGGGATGATGCAATGAGGCAGAGAAGAGGGAGTGCATTCCAGGAGTGAGGAACAGCCAATGAAAAGGAGTGAGAGTAGCATGATGATTGGAGGGGAGCAGAGAGAAAGCCAGTGTGGCTGTATGTCCCAGTACAGGAGTTCAATGAGTTCAATGAGTCTGGGACCAGGTTGTGGAGGGCTTTAAAAACGAAACAGGGGAATTTATAGTAAAGGAGAGTGATGTGGTCAGATATGCATTTAGGGAAGATTATTTTGACAGTAAGATATAGGATAGACTGGAGAGGGGAGAGGCTTGAATGGGGAAAATCAATCGGTAGGAGGCTACTGCTCTAATTCCAGCAAGAGGCAACGAGGGCTTTAACTAAGGTGGTAGCTGTTCATGTAGATAAAGAGAAGGGATCAGATACAAGTGGTGTAAAGGGAGAAACAGCCAGAGGATATGTAAAGTAAGGAGCCACGGAGGATCCGGATGTTTGGAACCTGGGCATTCTGTTCTGGATATGTGGAGTCCGAAATGTCTCTGGGACATATCGGAGGTGTCTAAATTTAAAAAAAACTTGCAACATGGGGGATGGGGGGAGAACAAATACATGAACTAGGCAAATGTTTACACAAGTCATAAAATGTACAATTAGACTGGAAAACCAGAGGGAGTTGTGAATTCAGATCCAGACTCTCTTTTCTTCTGCCCCTAAGTAGTTACTCTGAAAGTAGAAAGTAGAGCTAATACTGTTTACCTGCTGTCTTCCAAAAACAGTCTCACCACCCCCACCAAGAAGACTACCGAATACTTCCAAAAATCCAAATGCCATGGAAATTATTGTAAAAAGATGATGCCAAACATTTGGGCCAACTCTATTTTTAACTCCTTTATATAATTTTTGAGAATGGTATCCATCTTAATTACAACAATTTATTTTTCTTTATATGAGTGATCCAACCGGCCACACTTTTTGCCAGTAAGTCTATATGTGAGGAAACTGAAAAAGCAGTACCTTAAAAGCATCATGTTGAAGGCTTTCAGTAATTAAAAAAAAAAGTTTAAAATGTGCTTTTGTTTAAAAAAAAAAACTTAGAGGGGTTCTGCAAAATACCCTTTTTGGAGGAGTCTTGAAAATATGACTGTCAAGTACAGCTTAGATATAACTCCAGTTTAAGGGGACCATGTCTTTAAGAACGAGGATAAAATGAGAGAAACTTCTTGCCGACCACCTTCTTTTCTCTTCTCCTTTCCATCCCCATACAATGATTCTGCTTACAATTGTATGCTTTGTAAAGAGAAAAGCAAATACATATTATCTCCAGTTGGCAAAGTCCATGAACCATCTGAAGGGACTTTTCTCCAGACAGAGCCAAAGTGAAAAAACTATTCTTCACCAAGCACTGTTCAAATATCTGAGATCTCCATGTAAAAAGCTTAAAAGGTCACATAATGACCCCTCATCTTCACCCCATTCAGTCCAACCTAGGTTTCTTGAGGTCAACTTTCCATGAATTTCCCTATTAATATTTTATCAACAGGTTTCATAATGTCACCTGCATTAATAATGGTCTGGATTCCATCCATCCCTTACCTAAGTCCAAACATGAATTGAAGGTTGGAAATACCCACAGCATTTTTCCCTCCTGCACAGAAATTAGCAATCTAGTTAACTGTCACTAATCAGTGCACTGATGAAAACCTTTGATCTCAACTACCTGACCACTGGTCAAAACTAATGGTACTTTCTATAGAAGATCAACCTAGATTGGCAACTTCTGATTCTTATTTTGCAAGTGTTAACAACATCACCAGCATTTCAATCTCACTCCCAAAGTCCATGCTCGGTGTACCTCTTTGCACAAGGGTACAAATACTCCAGGTTGGAAGTACTCATTTTCTTCTCTCCTTCTATTCTGAAGCCACCAATTAAAAGAATTTTCTCTAGTTTGTGCCTCATACCTCCAACCTACCTACCTGGCAATCACTTTCTGATGAAAGTTGCCAAGGTTGGAAAGGGATCCCTTTTCATATACAACCTACTACTCCAACCCCCCCTCCCAAAATCCCATGGTCCAAATCCTGGGGTATAGGAAAAGGACCCATATATTTAGTTTGATTTGCTACCTTTTCCCATTTAACTTGAAAAAGCAATTAATGAAGCACTGGATTTAGTCAAGACTCAAATTTGAATACTGTCCTTGCTATGTACTACAATTTGTGTAAAAAAGGTCAAGAAACTTAACTTCCTCAGGTCTCAGTTTCCTCTTCCATTCTACAACAGTACTGAGCTGGAGGATCTCTATTTCAGCTTTAAATTCTATTACCTTCAAAATGTCATCTCCTGTACCATGCTGTCAGGAATATCCCATTCTGATTTTCTATATCAACTTCTTTACAGATAACAGAAGGAAGCTCATATTTCTTCTTTGTTCATTACTCTAGACGTGCCTCTTATTCTACAGACCAAACCATCAGAAGGAACTGTAGAAGGTTCATTTCCGTATTTATCAAAATCATACCCACCCACGTGTAACTTATTGGTTTCTTCTGCATCTTTCTTCATTTGGGCCATTTTCCAAATTAGTCTTCCTAACCAAGCCACTTCACTCCCCTATGCTGGTTGTGAAAAATGTAAGTTATCAATTTGCAGCAGTGTTTTTCCACAGCACAAAGATCTTGATCCCAACTAGAGCAACAAAAGGATGCTTCCTGGTATGATCTTCGCTCTCTCTGATACTGGGGGCTCCCATACAGAATAACCAGGAAGATCCCTTAAGATGCACATCTGTAAGCTAATCAGAGGCTCCGCATCCAGTTCCTGAATACCTCAACTTTGACGGTCACCAAAAGTCATTTCATTCATCAAAGATAGAATTATCATTGAAGGAGAAAAGACAAAAAGGGGGGAAGGAATGAGTTAGAGGGACTGACTGCCTCTAAGATCACAAGCCAAGGGCATTCAAAGCACTTATCATACGTACTTTAGTGTCACTCTAAAAGCGAGATATATTCCAGTGCGCACTGGTCACATGACCTAAACAGATGTGAATGCGTCTGCATGTCACTTGCTTAAATCACTTGCTTGCTGCACAATCATATGACTCACAGCACATGCATCCCATAATTTATCATGTTTGTGCTATGGCAGTGCTCCATAGAAGTGTTGCCATGGTAACATTTACAAGTCACCGTGGCAACAAAGCAGCCTCACCACTGTTCTAACAATGCCCAGTGAGTCCTAAACAAGATGGAAGAATATTAAGACATTTGTGGGTTATCCTTGATTTAAATCTTTCTTTCGGCAGGTAGTCAATCACATTTACTGGAGGTTAACCTTGTTAAAACTCTACCATTGATAAGGTTTATGTTCCTCTGAATGCCAGTGCAAAATCTCTCCAAGTAAGTATCCAAAGTAGTTTTCGAAATAGGAGTGTACTTGACCAAGAGGAATGGAAAGTTTTAGTTGCCAAGAAGCTACATGAGAACATTTTATATTTGAATACATCATCACTACTCCTTCAAACTGGGTATCCCATTTTATTGATCAGTAACATCACAGAAAAGCAGTTTCTTGCAATCACTTGCAATTTCAGTAAGTTAAAAGTAACATATGTCCTGACCCATTTTTCCAACCCAAAGAAAATTGGTAGTTACATTTCCCTTCTAAGGTGTTACTGCTTACTAAAGGTACCAAAGTATACCTCATTTATCTAGATTTAAACATTTGACCAAGACCATCCCACAGTCCTTTCAGCTCTCATCTAGAAGGCAAAGAGCAAAGCCAAGAATCTTGAAGTTGAACGTTTTAGAAAGTCCAACCTCCTACACCCAATGTATGAACGGTGTCTATTACATCTCTAACACACGATCATCCTGCTTGTTAGAACAATTCCAGTGATGGAAAACACCCTCAAGGCTGCTCATTCCATTTCCTGACCTGCAGTAGGTTCAAATTAGTTCAAATTTTAAAACTCTGCTTTGTTTAGTAAAAGATTACAAAAATGCAACAAAGTCTGTCTCTCTCTCTCTCCCTCCACCCACTGTTTTTAACTAGCTGTCAAATTAAAATGCTATTTGTACCTCCCTTCTGCCAGTTGGTACCATGTCCAAGGGCAGATATGTCAGGGGCTCATACCTTCAAGTCATGCCAAAGTCTCAGCAGACTTTAAACTCTGGAGTTTAAAGCCACAACTGGTAAAAGGAAGAATCCAAGCCTGGAAAATCCAAGCTCCTCATAGCTGGAAATGGCCATTATTAGCTTTGTGAAACAATCATCTTCTAGCCAGGGTAAACTGGTCACTATGCAGTTAGTTTATTGGAAACATCAACTAGTAAAAAGCCTGACAATTGCATCATTGTAACCCAAAAGACAAATGACAACCCCAGCTGGCCAATTTTCTTCGCCCTCTGTACTTGTTTTGTGCTGTATCAAGAGAGTTCAGGGAGGACAGCTAACAGCCATACAATGCAAGCTAACCCAGACAGGAAAGGGGTCTGCGGCTGCTGCTTTCTTCTCCTACCTTACACCCCCATGGTTTTCTCACCCTGCTTCCCTGGCACATGTGTAAACATTTGTAGAAATTACTGTTGAAAAGACAGTATTGACTAATCAATTCACAGCTGAATGAACCAAGAACCTACTGAAATCATTCACCTTTTACTCTGAGCAGGCAGCAGTAGTAACAACAGCAATACAATCTCACTGCCCTGTAAGGACTATCAGACAACAACCATCTGCAGTTGGCAGGCCACTCTACCTCCAGAAGACAAGATTCCCTACATCACCTTCAACAGACCCAATGTGGTGAAGATGAGGAGAGTGAATCACTGAGAGTCTCAGTGACTCATTTCTGAGTGTGTGTTTCCTAGTGTGTCTTTTAAGGTCAAAGACCACTATCACTCAAAGGACAAGTTACAGCTAGAGCTGGCTGATTTCCTTCAATACCATCTCTTCCCAAAGTAAAGGGGAAGAGGGAGAGGGAGAGAGGGAGAGAGGGAGAGAGGGAGAGAGGGAGAGAGAGGAGAGAGAGAGAGAGAGAGAGAGAGAGAGAGAGAGAGAGAGA
>NW_027187315.1:3257985-3268252 GCF_028583685.1 Petaurus breviceps papuanus
GAGAGAGAGAGAGAGAGAGAGAGAGAGAGAGAGAGAGAGAGACTTTAAGGAAAAAAAAGGAAAGAAAAAATAGGAAATTTATCAAGCTTCTTACTCAAATTTTCACACACAGAAAAAAATTTTAGTTGAGAGTGAGCCCTACCATTTACCCATAGTTTTTTTCTGCTGTGAAAATAGCTTTCCAAGAACTGATGAAATCTCCAGTTTTGTCATCACTTAATATGTCTCTGTAAGTTTTTAAAAACCAACTAAGAGAATAACTGAGACCCCTTCCTTTGCAATTTCTTCTCTTTCCGCTTCATACTGAAAGAGGGGCTCATTGCTTTGGACAACCAAGAAGAATCCTAATAAAATCTCACCTCCAAATTAAGCATTCTGGGGCAGCTAGGTGGCACAGTGAATAGAGCACTGACCCTGGAGTCAGGAGGACCTGAGTTCAAATCTGGCATCAGACACTTAACACACTTACTAGCCGTGTGACTTTAGGCAAGTCACTTAACCCCAACTGCCCTCCAAAAAACAAAAACAAATTAAGCATTCTTTGTGTAACAAACACTATAAACATTTTCAAAAAATGAAACTACTGATGACCTCATTATTAAGGAAAGTCCTAACAAAATAAGTCATTTCTAAACAAGCAAAATAATAGATCACTTGATTATTACTTATATAACCCTCAACAAATCACTTAACCACTATGGACTTCAGTTTCCTCAGTTGTAGAAAAGGAGGGCAGCAACCCAGATCCTCTAAGATGCTCTGTAGCTCTCAATCTATGACTGCTTGTTTGTCCTCCTGGACCAACCTGCCTCTCCTTGTTCTTTGGCTTGGAGAAGGAGGAACTCTGGCCCCTCGCTCCTAACTGGGAGTGGCTGACACTGTCAGTGTGGGGACAAAACCCTCTTTTAACTGGGGTCCAGACAGTTTACTCTCCTGAGTTTGCCATGCCCTTTAAATTGATTTAGCCATTCTATTCTTGTTATCAGGGTCTGGAGGTGGAGGCTTCTCCCCCAAACCTAAAAGTATCTTTGAGAAAAGGTTTAACAAAAACATAGGTATAGAGTGCCCACATACATCCCCTTTCAAATGTAGAGTGCCAACAAATACTTATTTGTAAAAAGATTAGCTTACCCTGGCCTCTTATTATCTCAGGAAATAGGACTGTGGCTATAACATACTCTAAGACTTTTGCCAAGAGGACTTCAGTGGTATTAACTGGAGCCTCAGAAATCAAGCTTCATGAAATGAGAATGAAGCACTACTCTAGTGGCTTTTTTGCCATTCTCACCCACTGCTGAAGAAATAGGCCAAGTCACAACGTCCAGGTCTAAGTGGACAGTGATGAACAATTTGGTCTTCGGACCCCACCACCACACCAATATCATAATTAGGTCAAGCTATTCTGAATCATGCTGTTTACTCTCACTGATGGTAAACAGAACCTAGACCAGTAAAATACATTTTATCTCATTGTCCTTTCCCTCACTCATTTCAACGATACCTGTGCCTCTAGGAGAAGAACAATAGTAGTGCCCATTCATTCCATACTAAAATGTTAATACAGAGATAGGGGAGGGAGAGAAAGAGAACAAAGCCTCCACTATTAACTGACAACACAAATCATTCCATAGCTACAAACAAAAGGTATCTTGCAAGCATCACTCTTGGAGAAAGCATTAGAAAAGCAGATGATTACAATAACCCCCCAATATTATATACTCATCTCACCAGACCTAGATTTGTAGGTAAGGGACTAGAGTTTTTTCTTGAAACATGAGCTATGTTCAAGGCAATAACTTGTTTTCATAGAAGCTATGTTCCTGGCTGGGAGAAGAATTAAAGCTATAATTTGCCATTCATGTCCCGACATCAAAACAAACCCAATCCTGAGCATATGCTAATCTGGTTTATTACAAGCAAACCATTAAATCTTGCCATTATAATAACAGAAAGATTTTTAAGTTAGCAGGACCAATCACCAACCTCACCTCAGATACAGATTCAGGGAAACAATAGCACAGTAGGCACACACACTCTATAATAAGCCATAAGGTTACTTACATCTGTCACTATCATTCTGGTCAGCAATGGCATCTTCCAATGCAACAGACTTTGGCTTCTTTTCATTATTTCCTTTAGAACTTTCCCAGTCTGCCTGGCTGAATTTGCAGACCTCTGAGTCTTTGGTTGTTGTCTGTCCACCTTCTCTTTCTTTCATCTCCAACTCTGAGAAGCGCATCATTGCACGCTAGAAAGAGAATGGAGATGAAAAAAAAAACCTCACAATAAAAACTACTTTATTGACCTTACCTTACAGGAAAGCATTTCCAAAGAAAAGTCTGGTCAAAACCATGAGATATAGAAATTTTACATATCTGAGATGCACAAGACAAAACTTACAGTATCTATATGCAAATAGCCACACATTTCTTTATTACAGTTACATGTGTATAGTTCTAGAGACGTGTGTATAAGTACACACACACTGTATTAAAGACAAAAAGTGTTCTCTTTTGGAAGTAAACAAAAAAAAAAAAACAAAAAAAATGAAAAGAAAAAAACAAAGACACAAACAAACTGCACAATGAATAAAGACGACCATGGCCCACAAACTTCCCTTTGTGTATTTGGAAACGAAATTTAACTCAAAGGTTTATGTAAGATTCTAGTAATAAAAATTTGAAGAACTGACCTCACAGTAAGCAGCAGGTAGACATAAAATACTGTCCTCTTGTAATCCTTCCATCTATGTAATTAAAATGGGCACTCAATGGATCATTTAGATAATTTCATCCATTTTTATAAGCATAAACCAATTTTTTCTTAACATTGCAAAACAATTTGGCTATACTAATCTTTTAACTAAAATTAAAAAAAAAAACCTTAGGAAATTCCAGTACAATATCTGTTATAGTTCACTAACAAGATAAATAAAGCTTCTATCCCTCTAAACTAGTCTTTTTGTCGTTGGTCAAAGTTGCACGATGCCTATAGACACGAAGTGGCTGATATTCTACTCCACCAAGAATCACCTACTACAGCATACTAATCAGAAATTCTAGGTACATTTGATATCAAAAAGTAAAGGCCAAGAAATCACAGCAACGAATAAGTTAACATCATGCAGTCTTTGGCTATCCTCCACCATATTTAACACTTAAGTTATCAGCATTTCAGTGGAGTTCTTTTAAAGCTGTAATTTAAAACAGCTTGGATACATGTACCTCATATAACTACTGGCTAGCACTACTCATATTCTCTTAACTGCACAAATTTAACATATACACATTTATTATAAACTTTAAGTTATCAATCTCTGAGAGAAGTCCTGACAAGAGCTACCACACACCCCCAATACTGTTTTTAATACAGTTCAGTTTCAAAACTGGTAAATGCTGAAGTTATTGAAGTATTTCAGGACTCACCTGCAGTGCCCTCTGCTCTCTGCTGAGTTGGCTGGAATCTGCATACAGTTCGGTTGTGACACACTTGAATCGGTCACCTACATAACCAGCAGAATTTGCAATTCTTTTTGCCAACTTAGATGGCTTGGGCTTCAAAAGTTTGCTATCATTAGAATCTAAGTCATCAGATCCATCTTTGGTATATGTGGGGTTGACGTCAATACTTGGGGCATTTCCCACACAAAATGGTTTGGTATCATCTTGGGCTTTACCAAAAGTTACAGTTGTACCATCATTTCCATGAGCTGGCTCCAAGAACGGAGCAGAAGGCTGAACTAGGTTCTCTTTGTTAGGGCTTACTGAAATGTTATCTTTCCTCAAGCTGAACACTGGTGTATTTGAAGCCTGTTTAAAATTATATGAGTCATGGAAATCATTGCTCCGACCATACTCCTCTCTCATTGCAATAAACTCCCTGTGCTGTTGCAGCACCTGCTCAGCTGTGGGTTTGGTGGGGTCATCAGTCTGGTTGCTGCTCTCAGTTGCAAAGCCAGGTTTGGTTAAATTTGTTTCATTCTTAGTCTCCTGCTCCTCTCTAAGGAGATCTATGTAGACCAGCTTATCGTTTTTGACAACAGCTTTATTGTGATTCCAGGTGGAGTGCAATTTTGGGTTCTTCTCAGGAGGTACCTCAGTATGTAACTTAGTGCTGCTAGCTTCTAACATTTCTGGAAATCTGCTTCTGAGAGTTGGATCCTCATAGCGTGGTCTTTCATGAGACCGGGATCTCCTTTCTGGTTTTTCTTCTTTAGTAATGTCTAAAGGTGTATGTGGTAACAACATAGGATGAACCATGCCCAGGCCCAGTGCATCTTGGTAGGTCACAAATTCAGGCCTACTTGTAGGCAGGGTATAGGGAATTCCTGGTTTGGGGGCAAGGTGCCCTGGAAATAGACTGCCATTAGGTAACAATACTGGATGAGGGTAGACAGGTCCCTTTCCATGTAGAGAAAGGGGACTTATAGCAATGCCTTCAGGAGCTGAATATGGGAGGTAACTTCTAGGGTAAGAGATTGGTGGAGACCGGAAGGCCTCATTTGGAGCTAAAAATATTGAACCTGGTGGGAGGCCATTCTCATTTGCTTTGAAACTTGGTTCTGAATTACTGGCTTTGGCCACCTTGTTGCTGCTGTTATTATGCTTGGCAGAGGCTGCTGTTGTGATAGAAGGCTGACCCACATGCTGTATGACGGATGGTGTTGTATCTAGAGTGTTTCTGTTTGTCTTCACACAGTCTGCATTGGCATTTGGAGCAGGTGATGCAGATGCTGGGCGGCCTGCATTTGACAAGGACCCTGAAATATTATTGACTATGGTATCTGTGGCACCCATTCTAGGACAAGAAGAACTCCTCTGTTGCGGTATAACCCAGTCTAAAGCTTTGTTTTTCAACTGCATGTTTTTGCTGTTGTTGTCTTCATTGGGACTTGGACCAGGAACGACCCAGGATGAGGGAGCAGTACTAATGATTTCAGGTCTATATATAGTACAACTATTTCCTGAAGGAGAAACTGTTTCTTTTGGAACATCACTTCCAGATAATACTATCCCACTTCCAGCCCTGCTCTGAACAAGGACTGTGGTGGGAGCAATTTTCTTAAGATGGTCAGATTTGGAAGTCTCCGCATCCACAACTTTTGATGACAAGTCTAGTGGCTTATCTGTGACATCTTTGGTAGCTGTCTGTTTTTCTAGGAGAGGAGGTGATCTACCATCCTTTCTCTCATGAGCTGTCGTTTTCCTGGAGTGCCCAGGGGCTGGCTGTGCACTTTCACCCACTTCGTGGGTCTTGGAAAATTTCCCATTGGAGAGCCTAGCTGTGGGGAACTCACTGCTTACATTCATATATGGCTTTGACAGAGTCACTGAAGAAGGAGAAGTGGAGATCCTGGCATAATGCTTATGGAATTCAGAATAGGTGTCTGTGGGCTGTGTGGGAAGGTGGATTCGGGGTGGTCGGGGTGAAGGGGGCAACAAGAGGGCAGGGTCCCCTGGCAGATTGCTAGTGGCTGTCTTGGCAGGAGGGACCCTAGGCTGCTTGTTGTTCTGAATGTGTGGAAAGGCATGTGAATCAACAGGATTTCCAGGGCTGACTCCCATCTTCCAAGGTAGGCTTTTGTCTGGGCAGTGAACAAGAGGGGGAATGGCTGGGGAGGCTGAAGCAGTGGAAATCCTCATTGGTGAAGCTAAAGATGAAGGAATGTGGGGACTGACATAGTGAGGTGGTGGCAGATATAAAAAACGCTCACCATTGGTGCAGACTGGTGAATAGGCCAAGTGTGGGGGCAAGCTGTAGGACTGCTGAGGTAGCAAAGCCTTGTACATATTTAATGAATACTTATTTGGTGAGTCAAGGAAAGGATACATGGCTGGTGTGCCGCCACCCTCCACATAAGGACTGCCCCAAGGGAGCCTTAGGTAACTAGCACCATTGATGTTAAGAGGACTCTGCTTGTCACTTGCAGTTCTATCCAGCCCCAAGGATTCCCCAGTAGGAACTGAACTTTTTTGTATTCCTGGTGGTGTTTTGTATATAGTATTAAAACCATTTGGGGGTTTTCCAGGGACAGCTGATGCTTCTACTGTCTCAGAAGGATTAGTTTTGAACTGAATCTCTGGATTTCGTTCAGGGGTAAATCCAAGACTGGCTATAGCACTTGTGGCAGCATCCCGTCCTTTCTCTGAGCCAAGTCCACACAAACTGGAATAGACAATATTACTGGGGACTCTGAGTCCTTCCCGTATAAGTCCAGTCCTGTCCATAGTCAGAGCTGCAAGACTGTCAATGCGCTGTGCTGCAGATGCATCCACCTTTGTAGAATAAGAAATGCAAAAATTATTTGGAGCTTAGTGACTAAAACCAATCTTAACTTAGCACTAGAGATGCACTCAGCTTTTAAAGGAAACAATATATACTAGATCATTACAATATTGAAACATAAGGATGTTAACACAAAGTAGGAGGACTCCAAGGTTGTTTTTCCCAATGCCTATAGGTCTCTTAAAATGGTCTGTTGAAACTTATCTCTGTTCAGCTAGTTTGGAATATATACATTTCTTTCTACTTAGGGCATGGCCTGTCTTACACTAACTCAATAACATATTATCTGGAAATTTCATCCATTTAGCATAAACTCTTTGCTACAACTCAAATGACAATAGTTCCAATATCATCAGAGCAATCCTGATGGGGTATGAGGTCCCTGAGAAAAACAACAAGTCTCATTATGTCTTCCTTTGACGTAAGAAGGAGTCATTAAAGAGACTATTCTATAAGGAATACTAGGGATGAGAATCTTAAATGTCTCATATCTGAATCAAGAGAGCATGGGTCCAGCAGTGTTTCCTATTGAGGATGATTCTGCTGTCTGAAGGGATGGCCAAATGCTTCATATTTCACTGTAAAATTAAACCCTATAAACCTTAAGCATCTATCTGAAGACTTCGGAAATTTGTCCAGCTGGAACTGCTAATGTGCCACTGCTTATCAGAGTAAGAGCTGGTGGTCTACTATCAGCTAGCAAAAAGGACCTAAAACATGCTCACTTCTCCAGAGAATGAAAGGATGAAAAGACAGCTTAGGAGCTTATTTAGCATGCTTTCACCTCATCTCTCACTATAAAGATTTCTCAGCAGAAACAAATGTGTGTGAGTAAAAAGAAACTGTTTCCCATGATAAGGCATTTTAAAAAATTACTTTAAAACAATAGAAGATTGACCACAGAATCAGAAATTATGTCAGTATGACACCATTCATCTCTTACCACGGTGTGGTTTAAGGGGTTTTCTTCCCTCAGTTCCAGTCTGGCTTTCGGAGCTTCACCATCACTTACTGGAATTTTCCTATTACAAAGGATTATACCAGCTGCATGAAACATTCCTCACTCAGGAAAACATTCTCAGATTTCCCCAGGATAGACCACTTCCTAATAACTCCATTAAAAAAATAAAATTGACCTACTAATACTTTGTGCTAAAGTAAAATATGACCACTAACTCCATTCCCCCAATGATGGTGATTTTTTTAAAGTTAAGTTCTCTTGAAGGGAAGAGTTCAGTCTTCTTAATCTATGGCTAAAGGGAGTAGCATTGATGCATATTAATTCATGGACAGACCTTCCATTTTTTAAAAGCCATTAACCATTCTAACCTCTTTTCCCCTACACCAAGCCTCATTGGAAAAGCTGCTAGTTTGGGCTGATGTGAACTTTCTCATCCTGCTCTTAGGCATTTTACCAACGGAGGGTTTATCAGGAGTAAAGTGGTCCAAAAGGGACAGAAAGAAGCTCAACAACCTAGATAAAACTCAAAACTGGATTAACAACCCCTGAATTACCAAGAACTGATTGGCCCACAGAAGCAGCTCCCAATAAAGTCTCAATCACCCTCAGAACTTTCCCTAAAGCCAAGTTTTTTTGCCACAGACTATTAAAATTAGTTTCCACAGTGATAATAAAGCTATATTTGACTATCTATAAAGAAATGATTGAGAGAGAGAGGGTATGTGTGTAGGGAGATACACACTAATATCATACAAATGTCAGCTGTTCCACGTTAAAGAGGGAACTGCACATCTGTGCCATGTCAGTGCTGTAGCACTGAGACTTGTCACAGAAAGCATTGATAAAGAATATACCTTGGTGCCAACTTCTCAATCCCAGGGATAAAACCGATGACATGCAGCAGAAGGAAAGTTTTGTCATTACCCAGAAGAGCAGCTTCAATCATCTAATGCTTAACTGCTTTTACCCCACTGCTCCAAAAATCACTGATTAGGAAGCATAACTGAATTGCTGAAGGATTGAAATCAGGACAAGATGTGTTCAGAGGAAGGGCAAGCCACAAGGAGCGCAATAAGGAACCTGAGACTTAAATGAAGAAAAGGGCGGCTGTTTCTCCATTTATTACTGAGCAAACTATTTGTTTTAAACCCATATCCAACGCCAACCCACCTGGGCCCACACTCCTGACATTTAAAGTTAAAGCAGCACATAGACTGGGATTAATTCTCCTTCATAAATATGAAATAATAAATTAAGTATGAAAGTGCATTGAAAGGCCGCTTTAGGGGCTAATCTTTTAAAGGGCGTCAATGCTTCACTGAACCAGGTTGCCTGTTAAAACTGTAAATCAAGGTCTGCTGGCTAGACAGGAAGATCTTTATTCCCCACCCCTTTTGGGAAAGCTATGGCTGCAGTAAGGTGTTGGCTACAAAGTCCCTTTGTACCTCCCTCCAGGCAGGACCCAAAGGGATATGGCACAGGGGGCTCAAATAGTCCCTCTTTGGGGGAAAGGTAAGGAAAGGGTGTCTCTAGACCTAAACTAGAAGATTTACCTTTCTTCATTAATTCCACACATTCGGACCCTTTCATTGTTCATCCAGCTATGAACATTGCCATACAGGGGAGTTGCAGAAAGCATGACGTCTTCTTAAATCGCAGCTTTTCTTCACGGTTTTAGGCTATGAAAATTAAAAAAAAAAAATACCACCACAAAGTTGAGATGAAATTCATAGAAGGGCAAGCAGAAAGCAGGACAATATGGCAGGCCTCCCTTCAAGTAATTAATATTCATGCCAAATTGGTGAGGGTAGTATGCTGCTGGTCTTGAAAAAGGAGGCAGATACCCAGCAGAAAAGAGGGGAAATAGAGGGCATTTCTAGATCAAAGGAGAAGGAATTTTTCCAGTACACAGCAATAAAATTAAGGCTCATTCTAGGTCCATCCAAAAATGAAAACTTCTCTTAGCTTACTTCATTTGAATTGGGGGATTCAATTTGGACTAATTCTAGGGATTAAAGGAAAAGGGGAAGTCAAGCAAAATTCCAAAACACACCTTTCTCCTTCCCTTGAGGATACAATTAAAGCTTAACATTAATGACTATTCATTTTACAGGAGGAACACAGGGAGGGCAAATCCAAATCATCTTACAGTTTGTGGTGGTTTTTGTTGTATCATAGAGCTCACATATTTTGCGCATTTTTTTTTTTAAGAGTTAAGGAAGGAAGGAGAGTAAGGCCTTGGGCAAACCCAAGCAAACACTGAATGGTGCCCTGTGAATAACTTAAGTAACTCAAAGATCTGAGGGTTAAAAATAATAAGTGGGCTGGTAAACCTCCACCCCAACTCTATTAATTAAGCACCAAACCTGGGGCTATACCACCTCAAGTGATGTTGAGGGTGAGAGCAGAGTAAATTCAATGACATTTCTCACTTTGGGAAAGAAATCATTAGCTAGGCTAGCAGGAGAAGTACTAGCAGTCCTGACCCAACTGAGCTGCCGGCATAAGGAGAGGCACCAGTCATTTAGCTAAGCAAGTAATTCCAGAGACTTAGAAGAGAGAAGGGAGAAAGGGAAGACAAGAAAGTCTCTTCACCTTTTACTTCCTCCTGCCATAGCCTACCTGCATTAAATTCTAGTTTGCTGCATGAGTGAAGTGTCAGGACAAGCTGCATTTTATTAACAGGATTATCACAGCACATGATTTATCCCAGTGCAGGATTTTAATTGCTCTTTGGAGGTTGAGTTGTTTCTTTTGACTGAGTTTCTGCCTGAATCCTGCTGCTAAATACTGGGTTAATAAGTAGGAATCCTTTAATGCTCAGGACATCCCTGGGTTCTTCCTTCCTCCGCATTTTTTCCACAAATGTGTCACCCCCCCCACCCCCCACATAGCCCCCCTTCTCCCTCCCCTTTCTCCCCCCCCCACAACTCTAACTTCCCCTCGCGCACCAATCCCACAACAAAAAAACCCCCTCAACAGACACTACTTCCACGAGTCTTATCTCTATCTTCTCTCTTT
>NW_027187315.1:3268352-3268418 GCF_028583685.1 Petaurus breviceps papuanus
CCCCCCACTATATGACACTGTTGGCTGCCCCTCTTTTCTCACCCTTCCTCTCTCTTTTCTTTTCCT
>NW_027187315.1:3268442-3294345 GCF_028583685.1 Petaurus breviceps papuanus
CCCTGTCTCGGAAAAATACATCCAGTGAAATAATCTCTATGTGACCACTGGGGGAACTTTTCTTTCTTCTCTCCCTCACACACACCCACACAGTTTCCGAAAGCCCAAATGCTTTGCAAGTAGACACACTTCCTTTGTTAGCCTGAAAAATATGCAAATGATTGCTTTTACATTTGTACTGAGCAGAGCAGGGGACCAGATTGCAGGAGGTCGATTGGAGGCACCACACGTTCCCAGAGAACATTTCACGAGTGAAATGAATGTGTATGTGGGGAGGGGGACAAGAATCCAAAAGCTAGGAAATCCCTTTGCATTTATTTTTCCTAGACAGGCCTTTCATCCAGTCTTCCCACCCAACACCTAGAACAATGTGTATTAATAGCAGATTAATTGTACTCCACTCCCAGAATAGTGTATCACTCAAAAATGACATTGGAAAAGAAAAAAAAAATCCACAGAGAGGAAGAAGAAATCTGTAGAGATGAGATAGCATAGCATTATTCAAGAGTTATTTCACCAGGAAAACACTTTCTTAGACAGATTTACTGGTTTCCAGATGCAGGGGCTCATAAAGGTTACAGGCCTGTAGCACCAGCCTGGGAAGATGGATTTAGGGTTTTCCATAAGGCTTAGTATCCAGCTATGTTCTCATATGTATGGAACCAACTAAATTTTGGTGTCTGGACTGACGGTTCTAAAACACCAACTACCCCATAACCTCTCACCCTTTTTTTTTTTAAATGAGGATTTTAGGTAGGGTAATGTCCAAAGAACTGTGCTGTTTATCTTTGCTTTCTTATTAAGATGTCATTAACATTGGAGCTACATTGTGCCTGAATTAAAATGTCATTCCCCTGATGTTTGTAGGGATGAAATGTTGAAAAACCATGTTAAGGGCCAGGCCACTCACTGAACTGGACACCAAGCTAGAATAGCCAAAAAAACCCAGCAATAGTGAAAGCCCTCTAAGCAAACAGTTCACAATCTAAAGAAATTTAAACCTTCCCTTTCCTCAACCCTATATGTTTAAGGGCAAAGATCCAATGGGAAAAAGAAACAATTCAGGATAAAAAAAATCTATAAAGAAGGGGCCTAAGGGGGCTGCTAAAATGATCAATTATTTGTTATCTATACAGATTAAATTTGTCCCACAATTTCCTTGAATTCACATTTCATCAGGACAACATACCTTCTAAACCTTTCCCCCTTCTCAGAGAATCAGCTCCCTTTGCCCAACCCCCACCTCCAGTGGAAGCAGCAGTTCCTGCTTCAGCATAAGAAACACCTGATTCTAAAGATATTTAAATACATCTTTTAAACCAGCTACAGCAAGAGGAAATGTGCTAGGTTTTTAAAATCTTCACACTTATATGCTACTCCTGCCCTCTTCCTACAGGTTGTATAATATCATTACCTTACAGATCACTAACACTTGGCCCAAGGAGGTTGTTCCTTAATATTTGGGGAACCCTCTATAAGGTACTAGGTCTGCTGGGGAGAAGGGGAATGGAGGAGGGGATTTCTGCTACTGTATGGTACTATGGGATACAACATGCACATATATTTATAATCTTTCCCGGCCCCAATGAACTTTTTGTGAACTGTTTAAAAGTGGAGGTCTGTTGAACAAACATCGGCGCCACTGCCAGCCATAATTTCATTTCAACAAGCAACAGACTTTTAACTCTTAAGACTCTTCTTTCTTCCTTCCCATGTGTAAGGAGAAAGCAGCATGGGAAAAGGTCTACTGAAAGTCATCCTGACCTCTTGCCCGGAGCAAACAAGCTGCATTCTAGGGTTCAGAGATCCTTAGGACAGGAAACTGAACTACCCTTTTGCAAAGTAGCTGCTGACTTCTAAACCCTACAGTCATTTACCCCCCCAAATGTGTATTTTTTTTCTCTCCCACATTACTGCTTCCCCATCTGTTTTATGTGTGGCTACAGGGCTATCAAGTTATCCTCTCCCTTCCCCATTTTCTATGCAACTTCATAACTGATTTTCTTCATCTTGGAATTTTAATCTCTTCACAACCTGGCCCATTCCTACCTTTCCAGTCTTCTTGCACATTATTCCATTCCACATACTGTCACTTTGGCCTACTAAATGTTCCAGACACATAATGCACCAAACTTCCATCCCCCAGCCTAGAGTGCACATCCGCCTCCCATCCAACTCCCCAGTCCCCTGCTTCCTTTAAAACAGCTCAATTGCCACCTTCTATATGAACCTTTTTCTGGTACTGCCTCGTTGATAATTCACACCTCCCCCAAACCACTCAACTATTCACCACTCTGAATATATCATATATATGTTAAAATTCTGGTTCCTTGAAGACAGGGGCTTTTCACTTTTGTCTTTGTAGGACCAGCATTTAGCACAGTGTTGGCACATAATAAGCACTTAATAAATGCTTAGGGATTGATTTATTGATAGTCTGACCTTTGCAAGGAGCTCAAGTATGCCCATGGCTAAGAATCAACTTTCTTCTTCTTATCTTCAAGATAATACTCCACCACAACAACCAAGAACTGCTGATAATGCTGACGGAAACAATCAACAAAAAATTTATTAAGCAACTACTATGTGCCAGATGCTTTGCTAAATGCTGGGGATTAAAGACAAAATAAAATGCCACCTGCCCTCAAGAAGCTTATATTCTATTTAAGACAACTTACAAAGGAAAGATAACTGTGGAGGGGAGGTCATGCATCAAGAAAAGCTTCATGAAAACAGAAGTTTTAATTTTGTCATGACTCCCATGCAGGCGTCCCTTCTCAGAATAAATTTTTAAATGTATAAAATGAAATATATGATTACAAAAGAAACCATTCAGTTATAAAAATATTTATTTTTAAAGTTCACAGACTCTTAAGAAAAATCTGATGTAGAGGATGATACCAGAGCTGAATTTTGAAAAGAGAAAAAAGGATTCTGAGAAAACAAACTGGGAAGGGAGTGCATTACAGGCACGGTGAATAGCCAGTGTAAAGAGATGGCAGATGGACAGCCTGTTGAAAACTGACATTTATACACAATGTTAAGGTTTGCAAAATGCTTCAAATGCTCATCTCACTTTACCTTCAGGACAAGCTTGTGAGGTGATTCAGGTATTCCCTGTATTTTACAGACAAACTGAGGCTCCCTCAGAAAAGCTTGGGAACTTGCCCAATGAACAGAGCCAGAGTATCACAGGCATTATTTGAACCCAAAGCTCCTGACTACAAGACTCCCCCCCCCCATTCTAAGTACTGTCCTTTTAAGGATAAAGACGTTTGTTGTTACATATAGAGGCTGCTTTATCCTTATAATTCTCAGCCACCCCACTCTACAACCTCCTGTTATCAAAAGTCACATATAGGCATCATGGTTTGAACAGTAACTGCCTGGATGTCAGTCAGCTATCAGACAAACATTTTTAAGTGCCTAGCACTGTGCCAGTAGATGGGGATACAAAGAAAGGTAAATGTTCCTACTCTTGAGGAGCTCACAATCAAAGAGAAGAAAAAACATGAAAATTACCATGTACAAACAAGGATAAATATATACACTATTATACAGGATGAACTGGAAATAATCAACAGAAAATTTGGTTAAGGGGAAATCAGGAACGGTTTCCTGCAGTAGGTAGAACTTCAGCTGGGACTAGAAGGAAGCCTCAGAAGCCAGGAGATGGAGATGAGGGAGGAAAACACTACAGGCATGAAGGTTAACTAGTGAAAATGCCTAGTCCAGAGATGGAGGGTCTTCTTGTGTCACTAGATTGCAGAGTTCTTGGTGGAGTTTAAGGTGCATATAAAAAAACAGAAAAGGTGGTGATGTGGGGAGGAGGAAGTCTGGAATGACAGTATTTAATGAAGATTCTGATAAAGTTCATAATGAGAAACCGCAAAACTGAACCCTTGTTTTGAATTTTAGCTGTTTTACTAAAAAAACTCTGAGTGAAGAAAAAAGAAAGATGAAGTCGAGCTGGTTTTGTAAGAGGTTGTCTGGTGTCTGGTTTCTAAAGTGCAAACTCAAAACATCACAGCCACTGAAGTGCTCAAAGTATGGAACACCCAGTTCCCCCAGAAAGTAGTTAGAAAAATACAAACACACATACTAAATATCTGTTCTTCAAAGTCTCGTCTCTTGTTCTCTTCTCCTGTTTTGGCAATTCATTAGAAAGAAAACCAGGGAGATTTTCCCCTTTGGGTCCAAATTTTTTGAGGTCTCAAATGATTCTGGCAGAAAAATTCATGGCAGTGGCATGGGCTTGGCATGGAAACTCACCAGAAAAATCCAGTTTTGTGGGAATGATGGGTGGAGGTGGGGAACAGGAAGGGCCCTGGAGTCAAGAAAGAGAAAAGTATTAATTAAATCATATTTTATTTGGGATCTGGAGAGATGATGGATGCCATTTAGAAGGGTAGGAGTCTGAAACCTTCATCAAACTTTCACCTACCACTTCTCTTACTTCCTGGATTGAGGATGTCTTTACTGCTATAGAGCAAAAAGGGTGGTCAAGAGGAGCCTAAGAAAAGAACTGGAAGGTGGAGTGGGGAAAAGTGGATTACAATGAAGTTACAGGAGGGAATATAGCAATCAGGTTCCTTTTGGCACCTTTCCTCACTATTCTTTTTCCACCCGATCTTTTTGGTACCTAGCCAATTTCCATTGCCTTAGCCTTGACTGATCATCAGCACAACTGCAGTCTTGCAAATAAAACATAGCAAAAACCAAACACTCTTGGCTCTCAGAAATAAAATCAGCTTTCTAATTTTCTCTAATTTTGGTTCAAGGCTCCTGCTAAGATCATTTCGAGATTTGTTAAAAAGTTCCATGGGGCAGACAAAGCAAAAAAGATAAGGGAGTTTGGCAAAAATTAAAATAAAAAAAGCAACCAGAAAGAGTATATCTCACAGGCAGATACTTTTTCCCAATAGAAAGAACTCTAAACTATTTATCTTTGGTTCAGGATTGAGAGTCTCTGTTTCCGTTCTGCAGCAGTGCTAGTATCACCGAATCAGTGTGGTAGGCCTAGGAATCTTTATGAACCTCCATTATATTAGCTATCACAACTACCTGAACAAGCTCTGGTCTTCCAAGAGTATTCTAAATGCCCTCTTCTTTCTAAACCGTAGACAAATCTTAAGCAAGGAAACGCTGATGCCACTAGTCTATCATTCCTCGAAAATAAGATGTAACAAACCCCCCAGAGTTACTGTTTCCCCTAGTTTCTTTCCCCTGACTTTCCCTCCTACTCCAGAGGGAGGGTGGGGGGAGAGAAGTACAGAGAAGAGTCAAGAAGGCTGCAAAGTAGCCTCCTCCCAAAGACCATGGATTAGCAGAGAAGGTTTGACCTTTACCCATCCCTTGGTATTTCGAATAACCATAAAACTAACTACAATGAGCAGCCAGACCTCGATCCTATCCTCGATCTCGAAAATACATCTTGAGTCATGCACAACAGCGATACATTCTGGGTGTAAAAAAAAAAAAAGGAGCAAATGATTAAGATTCTATTTTAGGAAATTTTTTTTTAGGTGGGGAGGGTAGAGGGAGCAAAGCTCTCCGCCTCTTCACTCCTCCTTCCCCACAATGTCCCGAGGCTCCCATACTGTCACGTGTTGCGAGAGGCTACCCGGACTTTCCACCCGGCAGGCTGGTAAACAAAACGCGGCGGCGACCGGGCAGTTCCGAGGCAGCTGGAGCCGCCGCCGCCGCCAGCCCCGCCCCCAGCCACCCCCGGATGTGCGTGCGTGTATCTGTCTCTGGCTCGCCCACTAGCTCAGCCTCCTACGGGCTTAATAGATACGAGAGAGCGAGCCGGAGAGGTACGGACAGACGTTGCTCAGTCTTAACAGGGAAGGGGGGATGGGGAGAGGAAAGGGAGTGAGGGGCCTAGAGAGCGGGGGCCAAGGAGGCAGTCCGCCTCTCCCCATCAGTCACGCCTCCGACAGGAGAAAGTCACACAGCAGCACCAAAACATATGCTCCCCCCAGGCAAATATTTCTGTTCCCGGCTCCATCGTCGTCCTCCCCCCCCCCCCCCCCCACCGTTTTGTATTAGTAATAAATTTAACAGCGTGAAGGAGGAGCGAGAGTAAATTTAATAAGAGAAAACAGGACAGGTCATTTATTCCTTCCCTTCATTTAGGGACAAGCAGGTGAGAGGACCAATTCAAAACATTTAATGGGGGGGAGGGGGTAGAGGAAGAGAACGATAGCGAGATGAAGAGTGAGACAGACCGATAGCAAGCAGAGGCAGAGTACCAGTTAGGGGTGGCAGGCCAGCATCCCAATGCCCGGCCATGCTATTGAACTTCACTGGCGTGAGGCATCTCCTTCCCTTCCCCCAAACAAATCGAAGGTCTTAAGGAGAAAAAGCTTCCCCCCATCCCCGCCTTGCAATCAGCAACAAAGAAATTTTCTGCCATGACAAACCCCGGGAATGGAGCTCCCCCTCTCCTCCCTTGCCCCCCAGCTGAATCATCTCCTCCCCACATCCCGCAGCTCAGCCGCTAGAACAGGCGAAGAGCCCAGATACTGAATTGATTAGAGACAAGCAACCAGCTCCAGCCTTGAGGCCCAAGCCAGGACTCGCTGACCCCACCCCTTCCCGGGCTTCCCTGTCCCTCCCCCTCCGCCCCGGATTTCCCTTCTGCTTCTCCCCAAGACCCAGTAGGCTAGGCCTGAGATTAAGCCTTGCAGCAGAGTCTCCCGGGCTAAACGCGGCCGCGCCATTTTACACACACAACACACACTCACGCGCGCGCAAATACACACATATACACACACACAAGGTTTTCGCCGCGGCTGCTGCCAAGGACAACAGGCGGAGGCAGCAGCAGCAGCAGCGTCGGGACTGGCTCCGCGGCGGCAGCTCAGTGGGGGGTGGGGATGGGGAAGGGATGGAGACCCGGCCGAAAGATGTGGAGGGGTAGAGGGGACGAGCCCCGCACTAATGCGCACTTGAGGTAATTAAGCCAATGTTTCATACTCCCAGCAAAGTCTGGAGGAGAGACAGCCCGCCCTTGTTTAACTCTTTAATGCCTACAGCGTTCGACCCACCTTGGGGCCAGCCCGTAAACTCGCAGGCACACAAGCAGCACAGCGCGCCCTCGAACATCTCGCCTTTTTCCCCTCCACGCCTGTCTGGACAGCTAAGCTTGGGGCATCAAACAACCACCGCAGAAGCATGCACTCCCCCACGCGTGCCTGCCCCTTTGCTCGTGCTGCAGTCCTGAAGCTTCATAAGGGGAGGAACACACACGCTGTCATAGAAAGAAGGGCTACAATTGAAGTTGAAAAGGTGCAGTGACTTCCCCAAGTAGATATTGGAAGAAACAGAAACCAGGCTAGAGGCTGACCCACATCCCGATATGGGACGGGTTTGAGTATCGAGGAGGGCAGCACACCGCAAACCTCTTTCCCATTCTTCAGGATTTACTCCCACCTCCTCCTCCTCTTCACCACCACCACGGAAACCTCTTCACACAAACAAGGAGGCCAGAGCCAGAGGCGCGAAGGGGTAGGCGAAGGCGGGGAGGAGGAGGCTCCACACATCTGCCACAGAAGGAGGTTAGCAGGCATCGATCCTGGGATCTTACGTTCGCCGAAGTGTGGCAGACACGGCCTGACCCTGCCTCCCACCCCCATCCCCGCAGGGAGTAAGGCTGTGGCTCAGACGACTTGACACCACCGGTTCCTAGACATCAGACACTACTCGAGCCCACTTCGTTCAGTTGCCGAAAACTCAAAAACCCAGAGTCCCGAATACATTATCCCCGCCCCGAGAAGAAAGCAGCTCCCTCTTTATTCAGCAAATGGCCGGCCTGCACAACTTGGTTCACTGTCTCTAACAGCTTGGCGATGGTCGTGTCATGTTAATGGCTGCCATTTCATTAAGACTTGTTTTTTTCTTTAAAAGTTTGTTGAGGATATGAGTTTGGACAAGACCGCCTGCATAATGTGACTGGGAAATCGGGAAGTTGGTACTCTTCAAAATAAGCCCTCCTGTCACGGGGGCCTTTGTTTGCGGGTAGCTAAACTGGGGTACTGGAAAACCCGTCTTAATTAAGTCCGGGCAGGGGGGCTTCTTTTCCACCGAGCAAGGAACCCCTGCGTTTCAACCCTCCGGTTGAAACATTCAACTAGTGACCTTTATACCGCAGGGGTATGGGGAATGGGGGGGAGAAGAGAGAGATTGCAACACCAATCATCTCTAAGGTTTGTTTTCACAAGAAAATGCCAAGTGGAAAGCCAGGCTTCCCGATTTTACTTCTTATAGCTAAAACTCAACTATAACCTTACTACTACATTCCAATATGACCCCCTCCTAACGGTGGCACTTAAAAAAAATTTCACATCACTTTTCAAATCAAAAGTTTTCCACAGCTCCCGTATCTTTCTTTGAGCACACTGGACCATATATATATCAACTTAGGAAAGGGGGACCCAGTAGATTCGAAGGGGGCTGTTTTGAAAAAGGAATTCGGTCTTTTTGTTTTTCCTTTTAAAAACAAGAATAGTAAGAATCCCAGTCTGGAACTGAGCACCAAAACAAAGAACAACCGTGACACAGAGAGGGGCCAATGAATTTTTGTGGCTGTTTAGACCTGAATTACTCGTGTTTGATTCTCGGGCCTAAGACACTACACTGCCAAGGTTAAAATGCCCTGAACAGCTACGAGCAGATGTGAGTGAGTTGGCAGACGGGCAAATGAGGTCTGCCTCTAAGTCCGATAACAAGTGACTAATACATTGCATATCATTGAAAGAAAATATTTGCTTAAAAAAAAAAAAAAGGCAGGCACTAGCATAATCCTGGAGATGCTGTTGGGTTGCTTTAAGAGATTTGAAAGGAGAAAAAAAATTCGGGTTTTGGAGATTGAGACTTGTTTATCTGTTTGCCAAGGTGAAACTGGTTTCACAAGCAACATTCCTACAGAAAATGGCACCCCTCTTATATAAATAAGTTATATTGAGCTAATTGACAAAACTGACACTGGAATAGTATCAATCACTAAAAGGCAAGTTTTAGTCTGATATTTAGTGCCTTGCATATAATAGGTATTTATTGTTAACTGGACTAATTCTGAAAGTCATTTCTAAAACTCTAGGAGCTGAGGCAGGACTCAAGAAGCTGACCAAAATTTTAGAGATGGGCAGGATTTGACTTAATGGAGAACTTAGAACTTAAAAGATAACAGGTTTTAGTTTGGGGAAATTTTAGTTTGGGAGAAAAGCATCAAAACAGGCATCGGATGGCTACAGCAGAACACTTTCTGGCTTGAGACATATATCTGAACCAACTGCTCTTTCGTTTTGACTACTCAACAATGCTTTGGCTTTGTACCAGTAATTCAGTGGAAGGTTTGTGACAGTGTGCAATATAGTTTAATATGTCACAGAGTGGTGCAGATTTCAGGATTATATGTTCATTTGAAGACTTTTTTTTACAAAGGGGTTCATGGAGGGGAGGAGCCGGGAATGTCAAGAGGGAAAGGGGGAAGCCATAGAAGGGGCAATATTAAGAAAGCTATAAACCAAAACCTATCCTCTGTATCCAGAAGTACTTACAATACTTGCATTTACAATTTAGTAAACAATTACAGGAGTGAAATTAAAAACAGTGACTAGCCTCCTATGACAACATCCATACCCACATTTAACTGCATGACATTCCTGTTTAGGTATTCATTTTACAGGACCCTTCCTTAACCTCTACCTTCAACTTCCAGAGAACCCATGAGATAAATAAAAAACAACTTCTTTCCAATAAGTTTGCTTGCCTACAAAAGTTGTGTTAATATTTAAAACTTCGTATCATGAAGTGAAAAGTTGTCTTTTTCTTCCTTCCACAGACTAGTTGAAACCTGGGCCAACCTAAAGCCTAGTCACCCTTTTCCAATCAAACTTGGAGGAATGAATAAGGATGGGACTTGTAACTCTAAACTGACATTCAACTCAACTTTCATTCAAAAGACACCTTTCTCTACCTCAGACAAAACAAGTCCCAAATCTGTAAATATATCAATGGGAACTTCAGAATCTCCCTGTTCAGGGCTCTGACAGACTGGAACCAAGTCCCGTTGTTGCTGCTGTGACTACTGCAGCAGTGGTTGCTTCCCTGCTCCCATAGTGAGAGCTTTGTATAAGTGCAGAAGAGGAGCAGGGCTGCTCGAGCTCCAACAGCTGTCACATTATTTGCACTAGCTGTAAACAGCCTTCACATTCCCCCCTTACCACATAGTTAAAACCAGACTAACAATCCACAGTTAGAGATCAAACCAACAACAGCAGCATTGTGTCTGCCTTCAGTGCCTTAACACCAACTACTGCAGCTGGCTGGTCCTTCCGGACAAGAGACACCCCCTCCCACCCCATTCTCCACCCAAGGATAAAGACAACCATATTTACTACAGCTGATTATTCAGGCAACATAGCTATCTCATGTCCCTCCTTTCTATCTGTAGTATATCACCTCTCTACAACTACTTTTTTTTTTCTCCCGGAAAAGGTCCAATCAGACTACCCTACTAAAGACAGACAGAAGAGAGGAGAGGGAAGGGGATTTTGAGGAGGTACAGTTTACTCAACCTCATAAATTTGAGAGAGCACCAAAGTAGGGCAGAAATAGAATTTTTAAAAGTTCAAGCTTTTCTCTTTTTTTGTTTTTGTTAAAAAGCCCTTAAGAAGGTAGGGCTTGGAATCCTTTAAAATAGCTTAATGCCTTGCCTCTCAGAAATTGCTCAACTCACTGGACACTCACTGGTCGCCCCACTGATCAAAACGTCGCCTTTATGATTTTTGAATATTTGAACAAGTTGAACATTTCCATAATCGTCATTATTAGTGGAAATTACATGCCTAATCGGTCTTTAAATAGATTTTAATTAAATAATCATACAAGGCTCATTTTATGACTTAAGGAAGGCATTCATTTTCGTTATAAACTTTCCTGCAAGATAAAAAAGAATAATATTGGGCAAATACTTCCTCTCTCAGAGAATAACCAATAATTTACTGGGAATAGTATCTTAGAACACACCCCATTCACCTGATAGCTAAGAAAGCAAAAGCTATACTGAAATATTACATTTGTTTACACACAACTTCCTATATATCTCTCTAGTTTTTGGAGTAGAATTGTTAAAATAATGGTTTACTTTCCTAAAGGGCATTTTAGAGACTAGACTGATTTGTTCTATCTATCTGTAGCTAGTAGAAACAAGACCTATGATGCCATGGTGTCATATTGTTATTTTCCTTCCAATCTCAGAACTGTTCTTAAACTGGAAACTGAGAGAATGTTCCTACCCTCCCCATCTATTTTCTGCCTTTATTCTGTCATGATACAAAGCAGGCAGGCTATGCTTGTTAAATACTGTGTAAAATGTTGTTAATAAAATAATAAATAAGAAGGACAGAGGCTGCTGGTTCCACCGATGTTTTGACTGGAAATGCCTTGGCTCTTGTAATGTGTTTATGGGAGGGCAGACTACTCTAGGATTTACATAGTTTGGACATTTCTGTACTTCATTTATTCTTTCTTAAGTGACGTATGCCTAGAGTTATTTCAAGTTTGCATTTGTAAAGAACTGTTAAACGCTTAGGAGTTTATCTAATTAAATATAGCTTTAAAGTAGATCAAGAGAGGAACAAGAATTCTGACTTCATAACTCCAATTCTGCACTTCAGAACTGAAAGTGTGTAAGGGCACCTGGTAAGAAAAAGTTAAGACTTCTTCAGAAAAGTAAAACTAATAAAGGCCTGAATTGATTCCCCCATATATGGTGGAAACCATACAGTTGGGGGCATACTCCTAATTTACTGCCTTTAAAAGAGGGTAACTAAGGGGGGTTGGGGGGGAGTGGAACCTTCTGACCTGGTTTAAAACAAACAGATCTAGAGAGACCAGTAATTCATGCTTAGTGAAGTTCTTTTCACACAGGGGCTTTTAGGAAAAGAAGAGGAAAAGAGTGAGGAGAAAAGGAGAGGACTCCTGTTTCAGAGCTGCCATCCCCCGAGAGTCAAGAACCACGAGTAGCTTGAGTGAAATGCTGACTGCTCCCCTGGGAACTACTTGGGAAATTTGATCATACTGATTTAATTCTATAGCTTCATTTCATACAAACTAGATCTTTCTTCTAATGTTAGGATTTCTGCCTTCATACATATGGATAGATAGATCAAGAAGAGATCCCTGGTAGAGTTTATTGAAAACCCAAGTTGAGACCTCAAACAACATTAGGACTTAATCACCATCAAACAAAAATCATCATCTTGAACTTCTACTTCCTGTCACCTCAATTCTTCTGATGATTTTTCTCTAATCTCTTTCCTCTCTCAATTAGTAAAGAGAACTTTCCAAAGACGACCTCAATATTTTTTGGAGCCATTTCTGAACCATAAAGCAGGAAATGCAAGTGTACTTCATAACAAAGGCAAAAAGGAAACCAGACAGATATACCAGGCACTCGTTTCCCTTGACAGAATCAGGGATGTGCTTTATCTGGAGCTGTCTAACAAGTAAAATCTGTGGGTTACCCTGTCTGACCTAGGTTAGGGCTACAAGCAGAGTGCTTCTTCCTACTTAGCTCCTGGAGCAAGTTAGGGACAAGACAGAAAACAACTCCAACCCACAGAAACCTAACCAATTTAATTACTCAACTAGGAGTGTATTAGAACCCTTATATGCAAAACATGCTAGGCTTTGGGGAATTAAAGAGAAATTAAGTCTCCTTTTCCCATCACTGGAGAATGGGGATGGAGGGTGTGCTGAGGTAAGAGTAATTTTCCCATTCCACTATTTCGGTACCAACAGCAGAAATCCCAATTCTTATTTATACTTCATTCCAGGAGGTCAGGGTGCTTGAAGCATTACACCCCGGATTAATATCTGCCAGCACACTGCCAGGTTAAGGTGGTTGGAGAAGCTATTAGGAGCACATCTCACTTTATAGGAGTGACTATCAACTTCACAGGAAAAGGGTGACAGAATTCTTTCCTCTCATGAAAGCAACAACCCAACCCAACCCCCAAGCTGTATTCCCCACAAAGTTTCCTAAGGGAAATATGACCTTGCTTCTTAGCCAGGGAAGCCCTTGAATAGGAAGAAGGGGAGGAGAGTGAATGTGGGGTAGTAGATGGAGCTGCAGGAAGGTATTAATTCACTAAAAAGGTCCTCCCACTTTACTTTGAGGTACCAAAGCAATAAAGCCACAGTATCTAGAACCAGAGAAGCAAGACCAATGGACCTTCCCAGAATCTGTTAAGAATGAATGATAGAGGGGCGGCTAGGTGGTGCAGTGAATAGAGCACTGGCCCTAGAGTCAGGAGGTCCTCAGTTCAAATAGGGCCTCAGACACTCAACACGAAACTAGCCGTGTGACCTTGGGCAAGTCACTTAATCTCAATTGCCCTACCTTCTCCCTCCAAACAGAAAAAAAAAAAATTGAATGATAGACATTCTGCCCTGCCAACCCAACAGTGCCACAAATGCTTGAAGGGAAAGTCACCCTGATACACAAAAAACAACAAATACTAAGTCTGAAGGCTCTTAGTGGAGCATATACAAGTCAAAATGTGTCCATCCAGGCCTTCTGATATGTGTACTTAAGAAATGCTACCCTACTCAGCTCTACTCTTAAGATCATAAGATCACATAAACAGATGATATATACCCATGACTAATACACAATGGCCACTGCTAATGCCTAGACTGAAAGGAAAAAAACATCCTGGTAGGTATGCCTTGGCTGCCAGTGCAAAGGAGTGGGTTTTCTGAGGCTGTGTAAATGCAAAGAGGAGCCCAGGAAAGAACATAAGAGGTGGTAGACCTCACCCAAAGGCAAGATCCCTGTACTCAGAGCTGGGCCTCCCCCCTCAAACTCCCCCCCCCCCCCCCCGACAAATCTCTAAGCTGAACTTCAAGTTATCCGGAAAGCTCTCTAAATAAGCTGAGTGACTGGAGCCATCCTTCCAAGAGGTGAAGGAAGGCCAAGGGAGGGGCAGAGTGGAAAGTCAACTTTTCCTGGGCCTGGTGGCCTATCATCTAGTAGGTCTGACTACTGGGAATTTGGCCAGGAAGTAGTTTTCTTCTTTAAAGAAACAAAAAAGCTCATCTCCCCCCTTAAGGAAAAGTTTGGAACTTAAATTCTTCTTTAAAAGAGACGGGAGTGGGGGGAGTGGGAGGGATGGCGAGGCGAGCAGGCGGAAGGATATGTTTATTGGTCTTGAGAATTTCAAGCAGTTCCTCCTTCCACCACTCCGATCCCCTTCCACTTCACCCAGAAAGGTGAGACCAGTCACTTGTATTTCTTCAAGGCTGAGCCAGGCCCCTCACAGTCAGGCCAAGTTTCTGGCCAACGCCATGACCTGACCACAGGTCTGAGTAAACCACGCTTGCGCTGGAGAGACAGACAAGCGTGGTTTGCCGAAGAACACCACCCCGCCCCCACCGCTTGGCTTGAAAGGCGTGAGAAAACGGGCAGCATCTCTTGCTCCTACTTGTTAAACCTCGAAAAAGACTCTTCCTTAAAACGATAAAACGACCCCGCCGTCGCTGAATTGAGGCAATACAACTGTTCCCGGAGTATTATTGTGCCACAGAGCGGAACTCCTCCACCCCCTCCAGCCCTCTCCTAACGGTCCAGTGAATGCACTCGGCACTGGCAGCGAGGGAGTTTCTAGCTCTGGTCGACTCCCCCATTCTCTCCTTTAATTGTCTTATCAGACTAATAAGGACTAAAGCCTTTGCAGGAAAGGGGGAGGGGAGGCAAGAAGGATGATTTTCAAATTTAACTCTTCAGATCCTAGCAATTTTGGTCAGCTGATGATCGATTCCTTTGATAAAAAAGGGGGTGTGTGTGAAAACAGTGGTAATCCTGAATGAAACCACATCTCTTCAGATATCATAATTAAAAGACCTCCTTGCCTTTAATGGAAAAATGTCTTTTTGCTTCTTCGAAACTGTTTTCATGCATTCTCCTCTCCCTCAAATGTGGAAAAATATCCTTTTAAGGGGTCAAGATAAAGAAAAGCTTTCTACAGTTGTTTAGAGTATCGATCCCCAGAAACTCTCCACAACTTTTATCTGCCCCACCCCTAACAATGCACTCTCTTACTTTATTCTTTTCTCCCCCTGCTACCCCCCACCCCCATCCTCCAGTTTTCACCTAGACAATAAATTTAGTTTAATTTAGCTTCCGGTCTTTAATTTTAGCAGGTCTCCTTTTTGCATGCAAATCAATATGGCAATTACCATCTAAAAGCTCGCCCAGCCCCGGGTCAATGTAAATTGATCATTGTCCGCCTTCTACAAAATAACACCGGGAGTCTGTGGTGCATAATGAGATTATACTGGAAACTGTCTTTCAGATCACAAATTATATTTCATGCTGTCAGGATCTTCTCCAAGCGGACTTCCTTGCATGTCTAATCACACGGCACCAAACTCATTAAGGCACAAGGGAAATTTCGAATGGGGAAGAACAATACTAAAAAATAAAAGTGAGGTTTCTACTGAATCAATGCACCCAGGAAACGTCTATTGAAAAATGATTTAACAACGTGATTTCCAAAATGACAAAACTAGTCTAAAGTAAGCATCCTCTCCTTTTTTTTTCTTTAAGAGAAAAATACCCTTCCTATGTCAGATTCTGCACTCTTCCAGCTCTCTACTCTCACTTTACCTACTGGTGTCTCTCCCTCCTCTTCTGCCTAGTCTTTCCCCCATCCCCAAAACCCCAACCCCAATCATCTATTCCTGGACCAGCTCGCACAATAAGAGTTGAATTGTTCCACTAGGAAAGGTTTCCCGGGGAGTTGGTGGCCTCACATCTTCCCACACTGAGACTATGATAGTACATTCATTAGATTCTGGCTGTGGTTGAGGCCTTCCAGAGAAGCCCTTGGCAAAACATTCATTAACTCTTGCTTGGGAGAGACTGCCAAAGCTACTTGGCCAAAGGTTCAGGTCCTAGATCTTCAGGCAGGTAAGTGTAAGACAAGGTCAGCCTAACTGGAATTAGCTATCAGCTGCAGGCTCTATAAGGGATCTCAGTCTAAATACTTACCACCCGTTCAGGGCCTGAGATTGCTTACCCAGCAAGAAAAACTTCTTGAGTTTTCCCAATCCTCTAAATTCTAGATGCAAATGACATTTGTTCCCTTCTCTGAACATCAACTCCCTCTCCCTTTTAAGGCTATGTGTCTCTAATACTTAGATTAAGAGTACTTTTTAGATGGAAAATGCTTGTGTTATTTAAGAAGATATATTGCAGGTAAGAAAAAAAATACTCATAAAGAAGGGGAGTGAGTCCACTTTCTGAGGTGTAGAGCCCAAACTTGCCATAAAATGTCATATTGCCCCATGCCTCCTTTTTTCTTTCCTCCAAGAGAAGGAATCACTAGGAATCAATCTAGGATTCAATGTTAGAGTAGAAAGGGTGACTGAAGCCATAAAATCTGGTTCAAATTCTAGTTCTACCTATGTGACCTTGGACCGCAATTTCCTTATCTCTAAAATGGGGGTGGGGTGGAGTGGCTAGATGGCAGCAGTGAATAGAACACAGGCTCTGGAGTCAGGAGGACCTGAGTTCAAATCCGACCTCTTACTAGCCATGTGACAAGTCACTTAGCCCCAACTGCCCTGCCTTCCCTCCTCAAAAAAAAAAATGGGGGGTAGGGTTGGACCTGGTGATTTCCAAGGCTCCTTTCTTCTAGCTTTCAATCTAGGATCCTATCATAATCCTTTTCAAGATCCAATGGAGTGCTTATGCCTAAAGGCAGCTGTAAAATAAAGTCTATAAAGGGGAAATCAGACCTAGAAAAAAGTCTCTAAACAAATACCCAGCATTTCAAATCCTAGAAGAGCTCAGTACAACAGACTTGAAACACAAGTAAACTCTCCCTAAACCCCAACATCATGGCTCCCAAAGTCAGCCTTTCTGCAGATTCTTTTCCTCACAAAACCCCAACAATCTGTTTCACTCATCCTATCTCCCACGGCAATATAGGCGATGGCATTGGGCCATAGGGTCCAACAAAAAGTTATGGGATTTCCTGCATGGTCCAAAAGATTGATTCTTTGGGTCACTATATGAGATGCTTCCTTTTATCCCCCCCCCCCCAAGTGCCAACCCCTATACATACAAATACCCTTAGCACCATTTTCCACCAATTTGAAAGGAGGCTCAAAACTGATCTGGATCTATAGAGGTGATATTGAAAACAGCACAATTTTCAGTGGTGCCCTCTAAGCACACAATGTCAAAGTTTGCACAGGAGCAAAATATTAACACAAACTTCAACAATGTTCAGAGAACTGCCCTAAGTGAGGCAAGCACCTGGGGGACCTCCATGAGACAGGGCTATGTTTTAATCAGCTATCTGCCCCTTTCAAACAAAGTCTCTAAAGTTTTATTTCATATAGGTAGAAAATGTTCAGTCTGGTAGGAAGAAGGCTGATTTATTCTCCATTGAGGATTAAGTACCTAGGTGACCCAGTGGGTTGAGCCTGGGTCTGGAGCCAAAAGGACCTGAATTCAAATCCAGCCTTAACACATGGCATGCATTTAATAAATGCTTATTAACTATTGTAAGTATTTCACTTACCTATTTGCTTCCATTTCATCAACTATAAAATAGGGATAATAACAGCATCCACATCATAAAAGTGCTTAATACAGTACCTAGCACATAGTATGGGCTATCAAATGCTAGCTATTATTGTTATTAGGACAGCTAGATGGTCCAGTGGACAGAATACAGGGCCCAGAGTAAAGAGAACTTGAGTTCAAATCGGACCTCAGACACATAATAGCTGTGGGATCATGCTGGCCTCATTTTCCTCATCTATAAAACAAGCTGGAGAAGAAAATGGCCAATCACTCTAGCATATTTGCCAAGAAAACCCCAAACAGGGTCATGAGGAGTCAGACAAGACTGAACAACAAGCAAATTATTATTATTCAGTTATTAAGTAGGCAACCAATTTGTGCTTCTGGTAGGAAGATCCCTAATAACAAGAACCTCCCTGATCCACCACCATATTAAAGAGAATACCCAGGGAATTCTGCCTATCACTTCCCACCAGTTTACTTTCCTAGACATCCCGATATCCAGACATTCATCTTCATTTTGTGCAAGACAAATCAATTCTAAAACATTATCTCCTTGGGTCATTTATCACCCCAACTTACAGGACTTCATAACCCTGAGACATTCCTAACCACCCTACCTCTCCAGCTTCTCCTTTGAGTGTTGTCTCCCTTATTAAATTGTAAGCTCTTTGGGGGCAGGGATCATCTTATGCTTTTTTTTTTTTTAATCCTTGGTACTTTGCACAGTATCTGGTGCTTGGGAAACTTAATAAATGTCTAATGATCATTAAATATATTCACTTGTAATCGATATCACTGCCCTTGCCTTTCTTTCCCCTACTATTCCTGGCCCCTTCAGAATCCTCATGAGGACTATTCCCAATAAAGTATTGAGGTATCCCCAACACAGACTCAAAGAACACATGTAATCCATGCTTCAGGCAAATTCAACATAAACCAGATTTTATGTGTGGGTCTCTTGTTTAAGGTTCTCACCCCAGGATCTCCACTTTTCTTTTTTTCCTTCCTCCTTCAACCTTAATCTTCCCAATCTGCTCCACCTGATTGCCCTCCAGTATTAGATTCTGGCCTTGTATCCAAAGTAATGTGATTCAAAAGCACACACATCCTTCCCTGTATCCCAAACAAATTATGATGAACAAAGTCAGAGCTAGTATCCTCTTCAAATCTTTATTAAAGAGGCTCTGAAATGTGAGGGAAGTTGATTCTATCTGAAAACTTCCAGACAAATTCTCTTTTCATGCCTTTAAGACATCTAAAAGATGCCAGAAGACATGATGTACCTTGTATCAAGTATTGGCCACTGTTTTCCTCTCTCATCCTTTGGCTAGGCCATTTCAACTTCTCCCTTCTTTAAATATGTGTGGGGTGTCATTTAGAAATCTCTCACTTTTATTATTGACATTAATAACAACAGCTAGCAATTAGCGCTTTATGGTTTGCAAAGCATTTTATATGCACTCTTTTGAGTCTCACAATAACCCTGCAAGTAGGTGCTATTTCTCTTTGGTAGATGAAGAAACTGGGACTAAGGTTAAATGACTTTCCAAGGGTACCACAGTTAACAAGTGTAAGTCAGAATGCGAATTCAGATCTTCCTAACTCTAAGTTCAACATTCTACCCACTCTGCCACCTAACTTCCTTTTATCCAATGAATGCCCTGTATGTATTTCCCATCTAGAAGTATATATAGGTATGTGTCCAAGTAACTAAGAATATCTAAAAAGACTAGGATCTTATTTCCCTATGTCTCATTGTACAGGAGTGACTTTGCACTGTGTGAGAGTGTGTGTGAGAGCACAAACACATACTGTCTGTGTTCACAAACTATTTATACAAGTATGTAAGTACTTTCTGTTTCTGAGTGATTCTTTTCATATACCTTTAATGGGTCTTTGTTCCTACTGGTCTCTTCCACTAAGAATCAGTAAGAGTTTCTGTCTGAACATGCATATATGTGTCTCTGACTTTTTATGTCTCCCAGTACATTTCTGTAAATGTTTGTGTGTATGCCTGTCTTTGCACATATATATCTAAAGGTGTGTGTATGCAACTCTTCCTCTTATGTCTAAATTTACTTTTCTACCCTGTCATCTGATTGTATAAGCCTGTGTCTGAGTAGACCAGTCCAAGTCTGAGTCCACAATCAAGGTAGTGGGAAAACCTGGTAGCAGTATAGTTAAGAGCTTTCACCTGAAGACATGGGACACCAAAAAGAATGAAGGAATCCTCAGACATCCCCTCATCCATCCCACTCTAAAAAAGGGAGCTATTTCAATAGCAAATGATTCCCCACTTTCTGAACCATTCTCCCATTGATCCTGCACACACATCACACCATGCATTTCTCTGAACTTGTGATGATTATCTCTGCATACACATACCTAACTCTCCATATAATAACTGTGGGTCTGCATTTTTCCCATGTATTACTGTCATTACATATTCTATACATCCACTAAAATCTGTTTCCTGCTCATGGGCCTCCCAAAAGCACACTCCTACTACAGAATCTCAACAATGACTCTTAAGGACCCACTGGCCTTTCCAGTTGCTCTATAGCTGAATTCTTCTACATGTGCTCACTCCCTCAATTACTGTGTGAGCTCTTTGAGAACAAGGACTGACTGGCTGTTTATAGTCCCCAGCACAGTGTTTGGCACATAGTAAGTGCTTACTATATCTTAACAAATGCTTTCCCATTCGGTTTCATGCCATCTATCTCTGAATCTGACCTATAGATGTCTGATTCTGTGACCGAACAATCACATCATTCTGTATATCATCCTGTGCCTGTATTTGTGCACTAGTTAACTTTTTTTCTGTAAATATGAAGGTCAATGTACCCATTTACTTATGCCCCTAAGTCTTCAAATATGAGTTTGAGTTGTATCCTCACTTAAAAGTAGTAAAGGAATAAGCTAGATAGCTGAGTTTCTGATAAAAGAACTTCTGGGAATGAATATCACTCACCAGACTCTTTGGCTTGCCTTCCCTAAAAACCCTAAACAAAAAACAATGCTGTATTTAACACATCGGAGTACCGATATGTTAGGCACACTGATATATATATATATATACAAGGAAAAGGGAACCCTACGTAGGGTCAGACCTTCCGTTGTCCTACTTAATCAGACTAATTTTTCAGATTACCCTCCACACCGCTAAAGGGTTAACAGAAAACCCTATTGCCCTTTTTTTCTCCTCCTTGATTACCCCCACTCTCCCTTTTTGTGCTCCAATTTATCAGCTCTAAGAGCCTGTAAGGCAGTATAAACTGACATTGCACAGCCAGAACACCTGAGAACCCAGGAATCTTCAGCTCGATTGCTCGATTCACCTTAGAGGTGCCTGGGGGTGAAAAAGGGAGTAAGGTTTGACCGATGCCCTATTAACAAGCTTTAGCAATCCCAGGGAAGAATATTCCAATCGAACAGCCGCCCTCCTCCTCGGCAGTTCTGGTCAGCTTGGGCTTTTCCCCGGAGCTCTAACTCTGGGCAATCCTATTTTTATCTGTTTAATCCCGAACTGGGCGGGGAGAAAACCTCGTCAGGCTCTCAGAGAAAGAAGATTGGGGGTGGGTGGAGAAACAGCTAGGCAGGGACAGGCAGAGACAGAGCTAGTGAGTGAGAGTGTGTTAAAGAGCCAGAGCCAGAGGACAGACAGCGACAGAGAAGGCAGGAAGAAAAATGGATGTCTTGGCTGGCTCTGCTTCCCACACTGAAGGCAATACCCAGGAAAGTTAAATGCCTCTTAATCACACCTCCTTCCCCCTCAGTCAGTTCCCAAGTCTACCTTCAACCCCTCCCCCCCCCACTTCACAAAGGTGGATGTAGCGTGGGAGGCAGAGGCCCAATCCTGCAAAAGGCTGAAGAATAGTTAATGAGTTGTGCAACTCATTGATCCAGAGAATACTTCCTAATTAACTCTCAGTCACCTATTGGTGAAGGCAGCTCAAAGTACTGCATTGGGGAATAAACCAAAACCCCTGGCCTTCAAAAGAAGAAACCTAATAATCCCCACCCCACCCCCATAGCAATTAGGGTGCTCAGCACACTGCTGGCCACCTTCGAATTAAAAACCAGGCACAATATTAATAATCCCAATTTTCCCCTCAACGCTCCCAGAACAGTGATTTCAAAGTGCAGACTGAATAATGGGGGGGGGGGGGGGGGGGGGTTGGGGGGGGGGGGAGTAGAGTACAGAGGGGAGAAGCACATTACAGAGCTGCCCACAAACGCGGCCAACAATTAAAATGCCCCACGCACTCGCCATTTTATTAGCAAAACCGGATTCAACACCAAGTAACCATTGATTTCAGCTGGTAGTGTCTGTTTCCAATGCCACAGGAAGTGTTAGATGGCCAGAAATATCCAAGTTGCTGTCTGTGCCTACCACCCACCACCTTCTGGGGTGGGAGACTTCCTCCTTATCTCTGTTAACCGACCAATTTTAGGTGTTCTCCGAATAGAACCTAGCTAAGGCCTATCTTTGAGACCAAAGACCTCTTCCCATACCTATCACAACTCTTAAAAAAAAAAAAGGTTAAAAACCAAAGCTGTCTAGACTCTATAAGCCACCAGTCAGTGTGCATATACCAATTTGGGGCTATGACGTTTTTTTTTTTTTTTTTTGCTGTTGTTTATTTTTAAATACACATAGCCCTCCTCCTCCTCGCTACGCACACACTTGAAGTGGCAAGTCAGCTTACTTTCTGGAAAAAAGACTCATTAGGAGAAAATTAAAGCTTCACCCATCTCGGCCCACCATTGGTCAGGTACACACACACAAGTAGCAGCAGTTTCCTAGACCTCTGGGCAGCGGAAGCCTAGACCGGGGAAATTGCAGGGGGAGGGAGTAACGCGGGAGAATATAAAGAACTATTTTTTTTTAATCACGAATGCCCCTCAAATGTCGCTCCTGACTCGCTTTATCAGCAGCAAATACACATTTCTTCTGCAGCACAGAGCCACTGGAGTTGGCAAAGAATTCACCCAGCCTTCCAGGGCAAAAGCGGTCCCTCGGCCAGGCCGGCGTCCACCTCGGCTCGAACTCCGCCCCCCCCCCCCCCCCCCCCCCCCCCGCAAGTTCCACTCGCCCCCAGCGTCCTCACCACCTTTCCACACGCTAGACAAGAGCTTCCTCGGGCGGAATAAACTTTTCGCTGGCACTGGACAAGGACCCACACCAAAAAAACAACCGCACACAAGGAAAAGCATCCGAACAGGAATCGGTTTCCATACAACCAAGGTCCCTCTCCTACAGTCCGCACCTCCTAACTCCACTCCCCCACAGCCCTGGGAGGCCAGAACTTTCAATTCAGTCCGCAACGCCCCCGTGGGGGGTGGAGGTACTAGTAGCGAAATAAACAACATAAAATAACGTTAAGAAAAAGTGCCAGACTAGGAGGGGACTGACCCCCACCTCTTGCCCTCCGGCTCTTTCCCCCAATCTTTTAATCCGCGAGATTCGCCCTCTCCTCGCCTCGGGAAGGAAGGGCGGAGGGCTACCCTCCACAACAGTGCCCCCAGCTTTCAGGGCCCCCAACACCACACGCCCAGTGTTTTCAGGGAAAAGAACGATAGTCATCTGAGAAACAAGCGGCAGGGGTCTTTTTTTTTATTTTTAAAACTGTTCTCAACAGACCCGAAAAAGCCCACGGCAATCCTCCTCCTCCTCCTCCTCCACCGCCACCCCCTTCTCTTCCTGCTCCGGGCTAACCTGGAGCGATCGGCAGTTTCCCATTTTACCGCGGCCGCCCCCCCCCCCCCCTCCCCCCCAACTCAGTCACTGCTGCTAGCTCGCACATACACGAACTGCCTCCAAACTTCCATTCCGATTCTCAGCCGTCTCCTCTCCCCCCACCACCCCCCCTCGCCGCCGCCACCGCCCCCCTCCTCCCTCTGCCCCCAGCACACCAGGAGGCAGCAAACCCCCCAGGCTGCGGCGGCGGCTGGAGCGCCTCCCCCCTCCCAACTCATCTTTTCCCCCTCCCCCCCACCTTCTCTCCCCTCCCTACTGCCCACGCCGGGCTGCTTTAGGTTTGTTGCATATTTTATAAGTTATAGCAACTGAATAAAAAAAAAGAAAGAGGGAGAAGACAAGTATGGAAAGGGAGGGGGCACGACCAGAGCCCAGAAAGCTGCCCCAGGGCACTCGAGAGGAGTGGGGGGGGGAGTTCGGTAGGGGAGGGGGGGAGGAGGAGGGGAAACCCTCGAGTCCCTGTGGGGGAGCCGGAGGGCGGGGGACGGCTCCAGATGGTGCGCCTTCCCTCCTCCCGCCCGTCCTTCCTTCGGTCTCCCGGGGGAAAGGTGTTCCGGGCACTGACCTTAAATCTCCAGCTGGGAAGAGCTGCGTCGAGTGGCTGGCGAGGGAGAGCCTCCGCTCCGGCGCTTTGAAGTTGTTGTTGTTGGGCTTTTTTCCTTCCCCCCCCCCAAAGTCTTCGGGAGGCGAGGATGTGGGGTGGGGTAGGAAGGGGGGGGAGGGTTAGAAAAAAAGAGGAGGGGAGTGTTAATGAACTGAGGAGGAACCAGTCCGAGGAAGCGGGGCGAGAATCAAAGTTTGCCGTCTCTCTCTAGGTCGCCCGCTCGCTCTGCCGCGCGCTCTCCTCCTCCTCCCGGTGTCTGCCTGCCAGCCAGCCGGCTGCCCTCGGGGTCGGGGCGGCCGCGGGGGTGGACTCTCGCCTCCGAAGGGGGAGGGGACAGGGCGAGGAGGAGGAACAGGGGAGGGGGGACGACGGGACGGGGAGGGCTGGATCCTTCAGGCAGGTGGCGACAGGGGTGGCCCCGCTCCTCCTCTTCTGGCTGTTTCGCCTCCCGGGCCCCCGGCTGTTCGCTCCCGGCCGAGCGCCCCACGCCGCGGCACTGGGTGGGCGCCGAACGGATGGCTCCTGGGGGCTGCTAGTAGGAGCGCCGGCGCCGCGGCCGCTCGGGCTCGGGCCGGATCCACAGCGCCATGTTGTCCCTAGCTCTAGCTCTGGCTGGGTGTGTTGCCGAACTCGTCCCCTACGCGGAGAGGCCGCGGCACCGAATCCCTCTTGGGCTCTCTGGCTCCCCCTCCGCCGAGGGGTCGCCACCGCCCCCGCCCCACCGCCCGCTCCTCAGTCTGCCCCTTTCCTCCGTGCGCTGCGGCGCCTGCTTCTGCTGTTGTTCAGGCTGCCTCCGTTGTTCCGCGAGGAAAGTGGCTCTTCCTCACCTTTTCCCCGGGGGCCCGGGCTCCCTCTGCTGCACGCTCCGCTCCCAACACAGTTCCCCCCCCCCTCGTCCTCGTTCCCTCCCTCCCCACTCCTCCTCCTCCTCGGCGTCGCGGCCTCCCCTCCCCCCGACCCCCCGCCGCCCCGGCGCTGCGCTCGGGCCACAGCCGTCTCGTTCCTCTCCCAAGTTTGGGATTCCCCCCGCCCCTAAACTCGTGACCCCTTCACTAATCGAGATTTGGGATTAAGGTCTAGGGAGAAGTGGGCAGGTATCCACCTTTAAAGGTTTTCCCCAGTTTCTCCCTTTTAATGGATTCTCTCTGTAACACCAATACCACTACCACTACCACCACCACCAATCTTTTCTGTCCCTCTCGCTCTCCTTCAAGCGTTAGTACTCGCGTCCCTCCGGCTTCCTCCTTTCCTGACTCTAGCTAGCTCGAGTTTGCTGCGCACGCCGGGCCGGGGCACTGCGCCTGGTCTAAGCTGGGGAGACTCCGGCGGCGGCGGCGGCAGCCCGCAGAGACTGAGTGGAGGGAGGCGGAGGGAGGGAAGGAGGGACAGAGGAAGAGGAGGGAGGGAGGGAGGGAGGGGGCGCGGGAGTTAGGGGGAGGAGGGAGAATGGGGTCTCTCCCAGCCGTTTGCCGAGACTCCCCTCGCTACCCAGAAGGCCAGTGGAGAACCGCAATTACCATAAAGCTCCTCTCACTTCGCTCTGCCAAAGCTGTCAAAACCCCAGCAGCAGCCGCCAGACTCCGCTCCGAGGCTGCTGCTGCTGCCGCCGCCGCCTTTCGCCACCAACCCCTTCTTCCCCCGCACCGGTGTCGTTCCCACCTCCCGGCACCGTCGCTAGCCTCTCTACCAAAGGAAGAGAGTGTGTTCAAGCTTCGCCCTTCCCATTTTCTCCAACCTACCCACTCCCGTCCCCCACCTCCAACCTATCCCACCCCCACCCTCCTTCCTCCAGTGCCTTTCTTCTGGGCTCTTTCACATTTATGTGTCAAGGGGCTACATGAAAATGCCACCCTTGTTAGCAGGCTCCTCCGCCCAATCTCCTGGCCCAAGTTTCCTTACACATTTTAATAGTGTGGGAATTGTT
>NW_027187315.1:3294355-3350889 GCF_028583685.1 Petaurus breviceps papuanus
GAGTTATGGGGCCAAAGGGTAGAAATAACCCAATAACCCCTCCCCCACCTTTCCTGGGTAATTTCTTCCTCAGAAAGATCGGAGGGGCCACCTGGTCCTTTAACCCCTAGTTACTGAATTATCTATAGCTTTTAATTTTTCTTGGCAATGAGCAACTTTTGGCTCAGGCTCTTCACATAAATTTCCAGTCCATCACACCCGTCTTGAATAATGCCCCAGTGCGCCAAGCTGCCGCCGCATCCAGATCGCAAAGCCCAGCGACTGTAAGGTGTTCCTTGTGCCCGAGCCAGACCTAACCATCCCGGGGTAGGAAAGCCTAGCCCAAGAGGGGCCTGAGTAGTCTGGGAAAGCCTGGCACCTGACTCAATGACCTCCCTTACTAAGTGTTCAAAGATATATAATACTAAGGGGGGGGGGAGGGGAGAGATTTAGAAGAAGCCTTAATAAAAGGTGCTTTAGACATCGTCAGAAAACCTTCTAGAAATCAATCTGAAATGAATAAGGCATGTAAGAGGGCTGGAAGAAAAGTTTTCAAAATTTCCTTCTCATTCTTTTTTAACATGTTACTACACAAACATGAATTACTAGGAGCCTTTGAAATAAATGAAAAAAAGCAAAAACCAAAGTGGGCTTATATGGCCAAAGTGGAGTGGGCAAATATTCTATCTACCAGATGTTTTCTTTCTTTTTTTTAGTTCAGTTCTGACAATAGGCCTCTGAAATCATTCTATTTAAGTCCTCAAGTCTTTCTGTCAATTAAAAAAAATGCTGGCCCTTTCAAAAAAGCAGAAGTGAAACATATCTACCGTTTGAAACCCGAAACTCTGGGTAGAACAAGATCGTCAAATTCTGGTCAGAATTCAGTCTCTAAGCACCAGAACTTCGGGAGCAATTGATGCAAAATGTCAGGCACTAGCACCTTTCACTCACATGCCTTAACCTGGGAGTTTACCTAGCTACCTTGGATGGTGAGGCTGACCAAAGTTCAGCTTTCGAGATGTTTGCATCCTGGATAGCTCGATAAAGAAGTTCCAGAATACGATCTTTGAGAATGGAATGCAGGCTTTTTTCTTACCGGATTTCTGGGAGTATATGTATCTGAAAACTATCCCACACATTTTTTTAATCTCTGGTAACAAGCAGAAAGACACCTGGACTATTACGTTGTAAAGCTATTTTTTATAAAGACATTTTAGGTCCAGACATTAAAAGTTATTAGAGTGAACACACGTGAGTTACAGATGCACAGCTGGAGAAAAGGCCTCTGGTTTTCTGTGCTTTTTTTCTCCAGTCTCACTTTAGTAAAAAATCTTTTTGACATGGTATGGCCCTTTTATTCACAAAGTCTCAAATTATTAGAGGGTGAAAGTTGGGGTGTTCCTAGGGAAAGGGATAAGAAATTATCCGTGAACATGAATCAGAGAGTGAGATAAAGTGTTTTGGTTTTGTGGCTTACTGGGTCAAAAGGTCAGAGTTTTGGGGTAGTAGAGTTAGGTTGGGAGACCCAAGAACATCGACAGTTTATTTCTGATCTCCTCAACCCGTGGGGAAGAGGCCCTAGACCAAGTACCTAGTCGGCCTCTCCTCCCTCTCTTCCCCAACCCCCACTCCATGCACAAGTTTTTCACGGATATCAGTATCAAATGCATAATCCAGAACTTCTGGAAAACCTAGGGGACCAGAGAGGAATAATAGGTGGCTGAACTGATAGCGTTCAATTCCCTCTACTTCCTGGGAGCATGTTTGTGTTACTTGAAAAGTTTGCTAGTTAAAATAAATAGAACAAAAAGCTGTAAAAATGAAGTGGCCTGGCACTGAGGATTGGCACATGGTGGAAATCTGATGCTTGGAGAAAACAAGTCAGTAAATTTACCTTCGACTTAATGTGTTGTGTTCATTTTTTTTTAAATGGGGTCTTTCCCATATTAAGCTCTGTGTCACCACCAGGCACCTCCAGGCTTGAAGGGTTTTCTGCAATCTAATGAAGAAAAACTCCCAATATGCCCAATAATTTTTGCTGAATACTTTCCACAATATAACATAATTAAGGGGGATGGGTCACTTCCGTGCTGGATTAAGACTAAAAATGCCAGCTCTTGCTTTCTTCTGTTGAGGGACTCCTTCGAATTGCCCTGAGGCCCCATTTCCACCTTCTTAAACACAGAACTCAGGGAAGCTAGGTAACATTTGGGGTTGAGAAAGGAGGAGAGTGGGTGAAAATCTAGCTTCAGCGACCCCAGCCCCTTGCAAAAAACAAAAACAACCCACAAAAATACAAAACAAAATAAAAAACCCTCTAGGTCCTACCACATTAGGAGCTAATAGCCTTAGACGGCATCTGCAGCCCGTGCACTGCCTGACTCCACGCCGGCAGGGCTGAGAAGCCTTGTTAGACTAGGAACACACTGGAGCCCTCGGTCTGTACAGAGTGCTCAGGATCTCCTCCCCACCTCCTTTTCTCCTCCCCACCTCCTTCTCTCCCCCCCTCCCTTCCCTCTCCTCCCCTTCCACTAGCCCCTCAGGGAACTGACCCGGGGGTCAGGCCGCTGTACACAGCACTCAGTGAAGGGAGGATTTCAATGAAAGCCAGCGAGCAAGAGACTGAGAGAGCTAGCCAGTGAGCAAGAGAGGGAGTGAGGAGAGGAAAGAAGCAAAAAGCCAGGGAGGGAGGAAATTCGAGACAAGATATAAATAAATATTGAGAGATGGAGGTGAGACTAGTTTGGGGGATTCACAATTAATGTCCTCCCCCACCTCCACCTCCCTCATCTCTCTGTAAGTATACAGTATTTATAAAATATGACTAAGCTTCATGCTGGCAGCAACAACTGCTTAAAATTCGATCCAGGATCTCACACTCTCAGGAAATGGGCCAGGTGTTGAGATATGGGGTGGGCTCCAGGGAGCAAGCCCCAGGTCAAAGTTTCCTCTTTACAATGAAGTCTACACCAAGGTGACTTTAGGACCACAGGCAAAAATCAGCCACTTATCCTTGCCTAGCCCTATAGTCTGGCAGCAATTCAGAATCTCCTGGCCCTGTGTGTAAATGTTTAAGTGTTTATCAGCTTCTATGCAATTTGTTTGTGTATCCTTAACATTGTTTATTGTGGCATTTGGTTTTACTGGCTGTGTAGGAACCAAAATAAAAAAGGCAAGACAATCTTCCACTGTCATTTTATAGAGACTGCTCTTCATACCTCTATTATATACTGGAGGTGAAATTTTCACAAAATGTGAGCTCCTTGCCTCCCCAGTAGAAAGGATTTGAAGGATTACATTCATTGCACCTTTACTTTATAAAGATTAAGTCTGTCTATTAATATTAAACATTTGTCAACATCAACTCAAGTCCATCCATCACTCCTACCACCCCTCCCTCACACTTGATACCCCAACTCCAACACAGACCTTATGTCCCATAGTAAAATAACTCTAGGCAGATAATAAGTGGCATAGAGGAAGATTCATTTAACCATCCTCATCTCATTTTCACCTTCTCTTCAGTCTGCCCTCCATGCTTCCACAGATAGTCTAACTAGCTTCCTCCAAGGCACTCCAATGGCAACAGCTGAATATGTCTGAAGATCAGATATATCCAGACTAAGAAGTTAGTTGGGAAGATGTGAGATATCTTCCCCCAAACAATTGAAGTATACTTCGAATTATGGAGTGATTGTTTTGTTTTTTGCTTTTTAACAACATAACCTGTGGTCAGAGACACAAATCTTCAAGATAGTTTTCTAAGGTTGGGGGGGAGGGGAAGAGAAGAGGAAGGGAATGGAAATTAAGATGGGGTAAAAGAGTAGAGGAAACTTGAGTTGTATCTCAACATACCCAGGCTTTTAGTTAGAGTCTCACAAGTTTGTAGAACCCTGGCACAAAACAAGTTCCAGGTTTGTGAAATACCAGCTGCATGGCAGATGACCATTGTTTACCTTTCCCAGTTAATATGTATTTAGGGAGTTCAAAGGAAAATAACTGTATCAAAGTCTTGATTAGCACAGCAGATCTTGGGAGGGCAGAATCTTGCATTCTGGATAAGGTGGGATCAAGTCAAAGAAATGCACAATAGCTCTCAATCTAGACAGGGTTAGCTGAATGCTTTTCCTAGATAAAACTGAACACCATATCCCACCTCTGATGCTTAGCTTACTTAGGAAGTCTCCTCCTATACATATTTATTTTAAATCCAAGCAGCAGGGTAGGTGGGAAACTAGGAGTGGGATACAGGGCATGGGAAGAGAATCACAATTCAAAATGCCTGGATCCTCCTTACAATAGAAGTGAATACCAGGATCATCCCAGTAGTACAACCCTTGCCATTTTGTTTCTGAATTTCCCTATTTGTTGTGTCTCCACTAAAGGACCAGTAGTTAAGGAGTTGGGTATGCTGGTAGGTGGTTTCATCTCCTAAGCATCTTTCCCCTCTCCCCAGTCGCCATCCTATCTCTATTCTCTTTCCACTCCAAGCCATTGGCAGACCAACTCAATTAGGAAAACTCCAGTTGCTAGTATTGGGGATGCTGGAAAGGCAGTAGCAAGCTGCAGGGCAGCACTCAGGAGAAGCAAGACAGGAGTTGAAGACTATCTGCAATTCTGTCTGGTCCTCTTGGTTGGATTACAAAGATGCAAGCAAGGCTTCGGGCAGGTCAGGCCAAGGCAAAGGGGGGGGGGGGGGGGGGAAGGTAATAGTGGAGAAAGAAGGGAAAAGAAGGGAGCTAAATAATGAAGAGCTGAAAGGTGGGGTCAGCAAGAAGAATTCAGGGGAAAGGAAAAGAGGAGGCATCAGGTAAGGAAAAGCAAGGATGTACAAAGAAATGATCTGGGAATTCAAATACTGGTAGTTGGTAAGATTTTGAACCTTCTTCAAGTGCAGCAGGGACAACGATGAAGTCAGCAAAGGGGACAGAACTGACAGGAGCATCTCTCTACGAAAAAGCTCAAACCCGGGGGAAAAAACACACGGTACTTAAATGGAAGAACGGAGATTCCACATAGGCTAAGCAAGCCCGGGGCCAATTTTTATGATTCCCACTTTACATCTTCATCCACCAACCTAACATTCCCCCCCCCCCAAGTATTAGCTGCAAAGACATTCTTAAATCTTTTTTTTTTTTTTAAGGGGGCTTGAGATGGCAGGTAGTCTGTGCTGAAAAGCCTGAGAGAACCTTTAGTGTCTATGTGGTATGGAGGCATAATGCATAATGCACACCGCCTGGAATCCCGGCCATTAGTGGCCTGCCCATGACACAGACAAATGACCGCCAGGAGAAGAAAAATCCAGCTAGATCTAGAGTTTAAATATAACAGCGTGGAAGGAAAGAACGCCATTATTTAAAAGTGTGTTTTTGTAGACACTAGCATATATTTTAATGATCTGAAACAGGCGATGAATCTCAGACTCACTAGCCCCTTTTCCCAAAAGAAGTGTATGGGTGAAGGGGAGGATTATGAAAGTACAGGCAAGATAGTAGTTGATGGGGCTAGAGCTCGGAGAGAGGGGTTGGGGGGGAGTTTCGGTCTTCGAAGGGGAGGTCAGTCTGGAATCGGGGAAGGGTCGGGGGCAGACTTTGCTATCTCGGAGCCTGCCCCAGGCAATCTGGCTTTTGGTAGTGATTTGGTGATTGGTAGATCCAGTGGGGTAAAGTGTGCGGCGAGAGGGTGTCTTAGTTAGCTGGCCAATCTCCAAGAAGTAAAACATTCTGGATTTTTCCCTTCAAGGGAGGGTGGGGGTGAGAAGAGATAGCAATTGGGTTTTTGCCCTTAGGCTACAGTTGAGCAAGAAATGGCCTGGGGGAGAGAACAAATATTCCTACACACACCCCTGAAAGGCCCACATTTTAAACTGTTGAACCTGCTTCTCCCTATGACACCGAGGAGGACCCTCCCCACCCCCTCCACGCAGCTTAAGACAACACAATGTTTTTTAGCAATTAAGGCGAGATGGGGGTGGGTATAAAGATAAGCCACTTTTTTTCCTCCGTGCAAGTGTGAAAGATAAGATAACACTAAGCTGGGGCAAAGAGGCTGCTTACAACCTCCCCCCAAGTGATTTTGATCGGTCACTTCTTATCTCGCAAAAATGCTCTTTTCGAAAGCTGCATTTAAAAAGAGCAACAGAGTGCCAAAGGAAAGCATTTTCCCCAGGAAATGGCATTTAAAATTCACCTCCTTTTCGCCAGTAAGTACCTCCGAATCCAAGGGGCTCAGAAAGCAAAGGAAGACCTCAAACTCCCGGTTTTCAAAGCCAGCGCTTTGGGGGCAGGGGCTGTTCCGGTAATTAGGCTAAATAAAACCTAGGACGTGTGAATAGAATTTATTCTGCACCCAACCTCACCCTCTCAGGCTCTACCCACAAGTATTCCACCAGGATTTTTTTTTCCTAGTTAAGGAATAGTGTTTTTGTTTTACTAATCATTTAGTGTGTTGAAACTAAACAGGTAGTTGTATTTGGGAGGGTCACATAACTTTGTCAACATGTGGTAGCTGTTAATGCAAAGTAAGAAACTGTGCTGACTTTTACAGTTCCCAGTTAAAAAAAAAAAAAAGGAAAGGCACCTCCGCCACAGGATGCAGGAGCACCTAGGTAGTCTCCGGGTGGCAGCTGTCGTGGTTTTAAATAAAAAATACTTTTTGCACAAGAACATTCCAAAAGGATTGTGTTAACGAATTCGCCACTTGAGTTTGGTTCTCCTTGATGATGACTTAGGTCAAACAGTAGACGATTTCGATGTTAAAAGCCCAGGCCTAGGCAGCTGACTCCAGACTGCACCTGAAGACCTCAGGGATTCGCATTTCAGAAATCTTGGTTGGGGCCTCCCTCCTTGGGTCAATTCCCTACTTACCTTTAGATTCGAGGCCTACCAAAAGATATCCCTTATATGTCCAACCCTAGGTAGCAGCCTAGGACTCATCTAGCCAGTCCTCCATCCAGTCGAATCAGGCCCTGGTACAAAATCCCCTTTGATTCCCCACCCTCCACCCCCAATCATTTTTACTGTCTTACTCGAGGACCCCTCTCCATCTAGGTTTCCAATTGACTCGATACAGCACCCTAATATATGCACGTAGAAGCCCAAGTACACTTCCGAAGCAACCCATCCAAAGCTCCAATAGACATTTCACCCAAGCTCACTCCCGAAGGATGCGTAACGACGCCGTAAAACACACACATACACACACACCCCACAAGCACACACATACACACCCCCTCCACCCCCCCCCCCCCCCGCCCCCCCACACCCCCTCTACTCCCCCCCCACCACCGCCCCTTCTCCCCCCCCCCCCCCCACGGGGAGCTACCCTCTTCCCCCCCCCCCCCATCCCGCCGGGCAAGGAGCCTGGCGGCTGGCTTTCCCTCGGGGGAGAAGAGACAGCCGCCGCAGCAGCTGCCGACGACCCGGGAAGCTCCTCCTCTTGCCCTTCCCCGAGAAGCCCGGCCGCAGCGTAGGCTTCGGAGCGAGTGGGCAGCCGATGACAGCATCTGCCTCACGTAAGCCCCACACGAGCACGATTAGTCACCGCCAGAGTTCCCCTCGGGCGATCCGCCTGGCAGAGGCCCAAAACCCAACCCGGGCCGGGAGACTGGGAAGCGGAAAGAAGGGGACGTGGGACCTGGATGTCCCGGGCCCGGCCAGCTTGGGCTGGGTCCCGCTCGGCCCTGTGGAGTGGGGGATGGGGACTAAACTGGAAGCTAAGCCTAGTTGGGCCGAGCCGCTCCCTCCCTGGCGCCGCGGCTTTTCATCTCCCCGGCCATATCAGCACCCGCAGAGGCGGCGGCGGCAGCAAGCAGCGCTGCACTGCACTGCACAGCCCAGCCCGACCCAGCCCAACCCAGCCCCGCGCTCCCGCCTCCTCCTCCTGGTTCCATCCCCTCCCCCGCCCCGCCCTACCCGGGCTCAGGGCCTAGGCCCTCGCAGCCCCTCGGCTCTCCCTCCCAACCCGCCACAAACCCCCGCCTCTTCCCACAGCCTGGCAGCCGAGGCTGGGTTGGGGGGGGGGGAAGGGGGGCTGGGAGGTGTGTGTGAGAAGGGCGGGAGGCAGGAAGGAGAAGGAGGAGCAGCAGGAGAGCAAGCGCGCTTTCCTGTGAACTGCGGGAGCTGCCAGAAACTGAGAGGTTTCCCCGGGCGGGCGCTGCTCCGAGAGAGAAACACGGCGGCTGACAGGGTGCTTCCTCCGGCTCGAACTCGGGAAATCTGACAGTTGGAGCCGCCGCTGCAGTCACCAGACCCGGAAGCTCACCCTCTCCCATTGCATGCGGCGCCTTCGGCCACCGGGAGCGTCCCATGCTCCAGCATCGCTAACTTCCCTCTTCCCCATCTCCATAGGAGGAGCCCCGGCTGACCCAGTGCTGCCCCGGAGACTTTTCCGAGCCTGGGCAGGAAAGAGACAGAAAGCACCAGCAGCAGACCTGGGCCACCGGCCTCCCCACCCCCTTTTCCTCTTTTCTCCTCTCCCTTCCCCCTCCCCCGCCTCCCCCCCACCCCCCCAGGCCGGAACACCTGTTCTCCGGGCCCTACAGCTAGGGGCATGTCTCTCTTGGGAGTGGTTTTTAGCTAGGGTAGTGTGCAGGATCTGACGGGGAAAATGGGCCCCTGCAAAAAAAGAAGCCAGATAGGGTTGTCTGCTGGTTGGTGTGTACTCCCACCACGGAACATACCACGGGAGGTCTAAATTGGCTGTCCTAAGTAGTTGTTGTTTGGGGGTGGGGTGGGGGTGGGAGGAATAGTATCGGTCAGGGCACACTTGGATCTATTCCAGATTCTCTTTCTTGCCTTCAAGGTCTAAGAGCTGTCCACAGTAAAACTATATATAAAAATGTATATAAAACGTCCTTCCACCCCAAACTCCAGTTCAGAAAGATACCCTTCTTTTGCTACCATGATCTAGGGCCCCTAATCTGTCCCGGACATGGAAAAAGCCCAACGAAACACCTAATCTCTTAGCATAGGGGCCTCCAGCCCGAACTGATACTAGGCTGACCTCGATGACCTAGTCACACTGTTTTGGAAATGAGGCTGTGAAGCAGTTTTAAGATTGGTAACGCCGTCCCTTCTCCCAAACCTAATCCTTCCTCTCTGCAATTCGGCATGGAGAGTGGGGGTGGGGGGTAACGGTGGAGGAAGAACAAGGGGTAGGGAGCTCACTCAGCCTGAGACAACACTTGACCCCCTTCTCCCCACACACCTTCTTCGTGATCATCCCTCCCTGGCTCTTCTTAACTCGGGTCCGAGCTCTGGAAGGCGTTGTTGTGCCAGCGAGAGCTGATCTAAAGAAGCAAAGTGGGGTGGGGGAGGGAGAAACTCCCTTCTTTAATGAGAGTGCACACAAGGGCTGGCTGCGAGGATTATTACTGCACGGGCTGAGGAAGGCGGAGGGAGTGGGGGAAGGAGGACTGGGAGGCAGCGCTGCTTCTGCGGGCGTTGTGTGTAGCGGCAGCGGGGCCACGGAGTCTCCGCCTGTCTGGCTGCTAATCGCACGTTTTCTGATGTTAAAAAAGAAAACGAGACGTTGCGGCCGAGCTGAGCGCGACTGTGTGTGTGTGTGCAATGAAAAGATGGCGAAGTATCTTTCTCCACTCCCCTCCCCTCCCCCCGCCCCAAGCACTTTAGCTCTGGTCAGATATCACAGTCTGTCTATTCCTGTCCTTCCACTTCTTTCGGCTGGACACCATTCACTGCCAGCCGCCTCTTGGTGGGTCTGTACCATTTTCTACCTTTTGTTTTCCACTGTCTGTGCAAAATTGTTCTCTTTTGTCTCGAACTCTAGTTAAACTAAACTTCTGGTTTTAATGTAAGGCAGTTCGTGTGGGGAGGGGCCAGGGAATTTTGGCAGCAAAGGAAGGGAGGGACGGAAGGATGGTGGAAACTTCTCCGGCTGAGCTTCTCCACCGCTACCGCCCTCCAACACACAAACACATACACACCCTCACCCTGTGGGCCCCCACCCCCGATGTAGTGTCGCGCCTCCCCTTTCCTCCCTCCTTCAAGAGGCACCACGAAGCCAGGAAGGAGATTTGAACCGAAGGGCCCTAGAGACCACAAGAGCAGGAAGGAACCTTTGGAGGGTGTCTGTCTGCTCTGGAGATCGAAACAACGTAACCTACCCACTCTTTCTCGAATCTGCTAAAATCTCCCTCCCTTCCTGATTATCACTTGGGGCTTTGTGTCTGATCGGGCGGGGCGGCTGGGGGAGGGGGGGCGGGGAAGGGGGGTGGATGGAGAGGAGAGCTTTTCTTTGATTTATTCTATCTCCACCATCTCCAAACAACTTCATGGTGGGGGAGGGGCTAAATAGGGAAAACCTGAAATGAGAAAGAAGACTGAAGTTGAGGGCCTGAATTTTAACTGGAAGACCTGCTCCCAAGAGGAGTCAGCAAGTTACGAGTTTTGCTGGTGTTTCTGTCTAGGTGGGGGTGGAGGGCAGTGGGAGTGAAGGTAAGCAAATATAAAATCAAAGGGAGGGAGTGTGGAGTTGGCCACAAAGAGCTTTTTTATTCGTTCTCTTGAACCTGCAAGCCCCTCAACTACTCTCCCTAGGCTTACTGAGTGTTCCCTACCCCCCCCCCCCCCCCCCGTCTACTCTTCCCCACCGCCAACTACATTTTAAAAAAAAGCCACCTCCTCAGTGCCGAACTTAAGAGCAGGGTTAAGCTAGATCACCCAGGGTCCAAACAATCTACCTATATCGGAGCTGCTAGGCCGGCAATTTTTTTTTAAGTCTGCAATTAAGCGCGGCTTCACCATCTCCTCTTTTAGTGCGGATTATGTCAGATGCACATGGCCTTGTGCTCCGGTCCGAGGCCTCCACGATTAGTCACAGGCTCACTTCGCCCCTTTCCTAATCGGGCTTTCCCAGCCAGCGTTTATTTGTGGCTGACTTCAAGGCTCTGGCATAGAGCCACCCTGCTGGGGGGAGGAACCGCAGGGCGCGGGTTTTGGAGCCTGCACCTATCCCAATACAGTACACCAAGTGCTAGTGAGGAAGGGTTTAGCCTTGGCTCCTCTCCCTTTCTCTTTTCTCGTCCCCCTCCCTCCCCCAGAGCTGGCGAAATCTATTTGTGTGGTTTCATTTGCATAAAAATAGGACAAGTGTTTCTGGTTTGAACGCAAGAGGCGAAATCCTTATTGATGTGTCTGTGTGGAGCCTTCGGTTGTCGGAGCAGTTTGATTTAAGGTGTTTGTGTTGCCTTCTTCGAGAAATTAGAGGAAATTCTTATCAACGTGGTCTACCTGACTCCCGCAGAGCATTCATCTTCCCTGCTCCCTCAGTCTGGGCCTGGGCAGCCCTAGTTCATACCGAACAGGTTGTGTAGGGCAGGCAAGCAGCCCATTATTAGTCATAAAACTGGGCTACCTAATCACCAGCTGCCAAAGCGTTTACGTGTGGCGCTTCCCAATGTTTCCTTTAGACGTCACGGGCCTTCGTCTGTTTCGTGATCCTGAGATCGTGTGTCGCGTGATGTGGTCTAATAAATTGTCTGCTTCTTCATTTCAGCTGCATTGATTTTCTCTCCGGGGTTTCCGCTGCCCCGCTCTTTAGCTGTGTGGCTACAGCCAAAGGGAGCTTTTACAGCCGGTCTCCAGTTTAGGCAAATATAAAGGAGACCGGCCCAATGCCTTGAGGCCAATAAATCAATCATTAACTCGGGTGCCTGGCTTATCCCAAAAGTAGCTTACAGTGGGGCATGACCTGGTAAGAGGGAGCTAGGAGCAGCTGGAAATGTCCCTCCGCCTTTCAGTTCGGCAGGCAGGACCGGTAAAGGATGATGTGGACCCTCAACCCCTTCCCTTATACCACTCAACTCTCCCCGCCACCTCTTAAAGCCTTCCTTGGACATAGGGCAGGACAGGTTCCTGTCCTTTAGGTCCACTTTATATATGGTGAATATTAACTAGAAACTCTTGCGCCCAAAGGCCAGCATCTCAGCCAAGGCCTGCTCTCTAGCAAAGAGCTTGCTCTAGCTCTTCCTCTCCCCTCCCTCCTGGGGATTTAGCACTGTCTCTACCCTCTTTCTGTGTTACCCAAACCAAATAACCACTACTAGTTACCATAAAACCTATAGTCCACTATCCTCCTGGCACACGATGGGTTAAAAGCCACAACTCCACACTGGCTCCTCCTCGGACTCGTAGGAAAGGATCAAAGTGCTTACTGGGAAGGAAACACAAACACACTCAGAACTCGGTTTGAAAGAGGCCAAAGTTAAAGTAATTCCTCAGAGGGCCGTGTCGACTGACTTTTCATACTTTGGTGGGGGGGGGGGGGGGGGGGGCGCTGGGGGGGGAGGGGGAGGTGAAGGCCCGTGCGTGATTCCTTTCACCGAGTTTCCCCAGCCGGGAAAGAGCCAGGAGAGCAAGAGAGAGGACAGAACTAGGATCCGTGCCAAAGGGCCTTAAGTCGGAGATTAGTCACCGCCAGGCCTCCGGTTCTCACGTGTGAGCTCGGGAACCCGGGAGGGAGGCTCCCCCACCCAGGCCCGGACGTGAGGCCGTGCCGGGCCGGGCCAAACCAAACCAGGGGAGTAACCGCAACCTTAGCAGGCTTCCAAAAGCAAGGCGGGCGGGCGGGTCGAGGCTTCTTAGGCTTAGCGGCGAGAGGAAACAGGCAGGCCTCCTCCAGTATGAGCTCTTAGCAATCCAGCTTCCGTGAGCAGACAGTCCTCCTCCTCTCTCTCCCCTTCCCTCCCTGCCCGAGCCCTGCGCTGTGTGATTTACTTTCTGCCTGGTTGAGATGCAGATATTCACTTGTCAGTTCAAGGGCAGGACAGAAACTCTGCAAGCAGAGTCTTGCGAACAGGAAATCTCTCATTTACAAGGTGCTGCCTCCCCTCCCATCCCCATACCATAAAAAAAGAAAGGCACCAAACCCTAAACAGACAAATAATGCACGGAGACTCAGCACATCACTCCTTCATCCTTCTCTTTACACAGCCCAGGACATGCACACGTTTCTGTGGATGCATTCAGGGCAGTCATCTCTTCCTCCGACCCCTCCCCCCTTCCTTTTCCAGTCTGGAATCTGGGTGGTTGGTCCCTCGCTAGAAGCTCCAAATGCTGACTTCAGTGGAGACAGAGGCCGCGACATCTCTGACTGTAAGAACAGGGCCGAGCCGGGCGGGAGAGCTGGGGTGGGGCTCGGAGGCTTTGCACTCTGATGGCGGAGTATTTCTGCTCCTGCACGCAGCACTCAGAGAGAGATCCTGGGGGAACGGGCCGCCTCGGAGGTTACATGTTTTCGTCTGTGGCAAACTAAACAAGAATTGTTTTCTCGAACCTAGTACAGGAGGAGCCCGAGAAGGCTCCAAGGTCAGTCCTGTCCAGTGTTTGGAGTTTTGAGGGGGGGGTGGGGGGTGTGACTATTGGAGGAAGAGGAGGGATGGAAACCCGAGGACTGAATTAAATACCAGGAATTTCGTGCTAGGGAGTCGAGCCAGTCTAGACTCAGACTCTCAAAGTTACTTCGGAAACTCCATTTTTATTTATTTATTTATTTGTTTATTTATTTATTTATTTACTTGCTTATTTATTTATTTGGCTCCTACCCCTTCGATGAGGGGGTTGGTGGGGAAGAGAGAGATGGAAAACACAAAGGACTCTTGAGGTCGGCCTGCTATCCCACTTCCCATTACTTTTAATTTCTTGATTGGAGGTTGTTTTTATTTTTTCTTCCTTACAGACTAATGTAAAACATGTTGGTTTGGGCTGGGTAGATTCTTGTCCTCTTTTCTAGATATTTCTCTCCCTCTCTTTTTTCTCAACTCTTAGGAATCTTGGAAAGCCTAGAAAGGCAGGTTTTATTTACTGGAGGCAGGGGATGGACTGACATTTGGTTTTTGCAGATATTTAGTAAATCAGGTAAAGTTTTATTATTTACCCATTTATTCTGCATTCTAATAGCTAGCATTTAGCTAAAAGTCTTATCTTTTTAAGAACTACGAAGGTATTAAATAAAAAGAATGTATATATGCCCTATATTTTTTTTTCAACAACTGTGCTTTTAATAGATCTAAATGGTACTTCAATAAAAAGAAACTTAAATTTGAGTTTTATAAAAAGTTTTCAGGAGGTTCTTAAATGCAGTCACCTGGAATATTGTGATAGTTATTTTTAAGTATTTTCATTTGGATTTGCTTTTCCTCTTGGGACAAATGCATGCAGTTTATTTAAAGTCCCACTGAAATTTTTAGAAGGTGGGTTGGAGATTTGGGTCCCAAACAATCAATCTCTGATAATAGAACTGGGTTAGTGGTGAGGTTTTAAAGGAAATTCTTGACAGTCGGAACAAGGCTGGTACCTCAGCTCAATATGTGGTCCAAAGAAAATGATATAGAAAAGACTGCATGCCTAAAAGCAAAGTCCAAAGTCATTTTTATGTGCTTCTGTACATGTATAATGTAAATAGGAAATGACTGCTGAAAGGTCTTCATCTTCATGGTTCTATCTAGGGTTATGGCAGAAGAAATTGTGAATGTGGAGCAGATATCTTCTAGGGAGGCTGAAGTAAGGTCTCATAACACTCCATGAATGTTCCATTTAATCCATTTACAGAAGCCTTTTTGCTGTTACAGTGTCATTAGTACCAGCATTAGCAGGGAGACCCTGCAAGTAACATACTTGTTAAGAGAGTATGTGCCCCATCTGAAAAAGCAGAGGCTAATCCTCTAGAAGCAAAAAATGTACTATATAACCTGCACAGCACACCTCAGCTGTTACCAACCATTTTCTGTCATTAATTTGTGGTTGTTACTTACTAATGTCAAGAAATTATGGAGAACAGATGAGAATGTATTTTTATTCTGGGATCATAATTCAGGACTGGAAGGGGGGACCTGAGTAGTCATTGAGGCTGGAGATCTTTCAACTTTTTCCAACAGATACCCTCAGTATGTAGGATACCTCTAACCATGATACCACTCTGCTTAATAAATTCCAGTGGCTCCCTATTACATCCCAAATCAAATATAAAAATGCTCTTTCTCTGTGAAAGCCCTTCACAATCTGGCCTCTTTCTGCTTTGCTAGTCTTCTTATATATTTTACTCCCTTCATGAATTCTATGACCAAGTAGCATTGGCCACCTTGCTGTTACTTGAGCAAGTCACTCTCCAATTCTGTGCCTTTCCATTGGCTGTTTGCCCATTATCGGAATGCTCCTCACCTCAACTTCCTGGCTTTATTCAAGACATTTCAAATCCCCACCTAATGAAAAAACCTTTCCCAAGAACCCTCCACCACCATTGCCTTCCCTCTTCAATTACTTCCTTTTAACACTGTATATGTCTTGTATGTACATAGTTGTTTACATATTTTCTCACCTTTTAGAATGTGAGCACCTTAAGAGCTGGGTCTGTGTTTTTGTCTTTCTTTGTATCCCAAGCACTTGCCATAATACCTGGTATATAGTAGCTTAACAAATGCTTGTTGACTCAGTGATTGATTGGCAACATATATGTGTGTGTGTGTGTGTGTGTGTGTGTGTGTGTGTGTGTGTGTGTGTTCTAAAAATTATGTACATTGCAGGGCATCTAGGTGGCGCAGTGAGTAAAGCGTCAGCCCCGGAGTCAGGAGGACCCAAGTTCGGTTCCGGCCTCAGACACTTAACACCCACACACAAGGCAAAAAAAAAAATGTACATTGTAAAACTTCAATCAAATTATTAGAAGAGGATGAATAAAAATGAAATATTGTTTGTTCCTATAATCATTAGGGAGCCCCTTGAATCTTTTGAGTAGGAAGTGACATTGTTCGATTTATACTGTTGGAAAAATAAATTTGTGAGCTGTGTGAAGGATTATACTGGAGAGAGACTTGAGGAGACCAGTGAAGAGACCATTGAAGTAGTATTAAGAGGACTGAGCTTGAAATAGGGTGGTAGCTGTGAGTACAGATAAAGGGGTATATGTCAGAGATGTTGTGGAGATGGAAATGAGATTTGGCAAGGATATGTGGAGTGAGGGAGAAGGAGAAGCTGAGGATGACAATGAAGCTGTGAACTTAGATGACAAGAAGAATCACGGAGCCTTCAACAGAAATGAGAACACTTGGAAGGGGAGTTGGTTTGGAGTGTGTACTGGGGAAGGTAATATGATGGATTTTACAAGGAAGAGCACACCAGCTCATTCTATGAAACTCGTTCTCTTTCATTCTAGAAGAAAATGGGGGAGGTAGGGCTCTTAGGGCCATGGGAGAGGTTTCTCCATAGCCAGGAGGTTGGGAATAAGGGTTAAATTGAAGATAAGCCCCATAATTAGCTTTGCAAGGTAGGTGGGAGGCCACTCTGGTTGGTTGGTTACAGACATCTTGAAGTCATACCATTTCTCCCAGTTTAGAGACCCCTCCTCTAGACCAATAACATCATTCAACAGATAAAAGATTCTAAGTAGGGGTGGCTAGGTGGTCCAGGGAATAGAGTGCTGGCCCTGGAGTCTGGAGGACCTGAGTTCAAATCTGGCCTCAGACACTTAACACTAGCTGTGTGACCCTGGGCAAGTCACTTAATCCCAATTGCCCTTCCTTCCTTGCTCCAAAAGGCAAAAAAGCCAAAAACAACAACAAAAAAGTTTCTAAGTAGTAAAGCAAAGATGTGAACCCTTTTACAGCAGAATCTGTTAATAGTTAATTTCTCAATTAACCAAGGTTCCTTCTTCAACTTCATGTAATTTGTTTAAACAAAGCACTTATTATTAACATGATCAATAGCATAATAGTATCATAGATATGGAGCTCAAAACAATCTTAGAGTTCATCTGATCTAGCTTACACTCAGTCTTTAAACTTTAAAGAGAGCTTTATTTTACATATCTGATACAAACTTCACCCTACCCTAACATACTTAATGACATAGGTAGTAAAAAGTATTATTATTGCCATTATATAGATGAGAAACCTAACTGAGGATGGTTAAATGACTTACCTAAGGTCACACAGAGCTAACTGTTGAACAATCCTAGGACTTGGCTCCAGAGCTTCTCTAATGCTACCTATAAAACTTTGTTAGGTTAATTATCATAAAGCACATAATTTACTTATGGGGGGAATGGTAGCCATAGTAACTGTATAGTGTTACATTTTAGTCACCATCAAGAATCATAGACCTTAGGTTCTGTTTTTTTAAACTCTTCTCTCACAACACTCCCCCTTCCAAATCAAGCATTTCCGGGCTTCATCTAGAGATTCTCTTGGTCTGTTTTTATAATCTAAACACTGGAACAAATTTTTTTTTAAGAGTTTACTTCTTCCTGTAATTAACACTGCTAGTGATATTGTGAACATATTTTTTATTTTGCTCTCTGAATAAAAGATCAAGCCTTTTACCATGTGGACCTAAAAGGCTTCTTTCTATATGCCTTAAGGATGGAAAATCCAGTGAAGATTTTACATATCTGCAAAACTATAGATAGAAAACTTCTTGGCCCTACCATATTCAAACTGTACTTCTTTAGGATTTTTTTTTACTAGCTTGTAAATTTGAGATTGGCTTTTTATATTTATGAAAAATGTTTTTCTTTCTGATTTGAATTTTACTCTGCCCTACTCTCGATTGTACAGCAAAGGTAGTATAAATTGGGTAAGGGAAAAATAAACTATTCTTCTTGTTTCTCTAAAACTTGATAGTACTGGAAAGGTGGGAAGAAGAGGGTGTAATTTGATTTTCTAGCCCACATTACTAACAACCTCCAGTCACTACTACTTCAAACTAGTCAACTTTAGCCATGTCTATCTCTCTGGTGGTTCTACAGCTTCATCATAAAAATATGTTTCGGGGCGTCTAAGTGGCACACTGAGTAAATAGCAGGCCCTGGAATCAGGAAGACCCGAGTTCGGTTCTGGCCTCAGACACTTAAACACCCACACACAAAAAAAAACTAGCCGTGTAACCTTGGGCAAGTTACTTAACCCCAACTGCCCTCCAGAAGACAAAAAAAAAAGTTTCAATTGAATGTGAGAGAGAGTGGTCTATTTTTTAAGTCCAGACAGTGTGGCCTGATTTCATACAGACATTGGATTTGCTTCCTTGGTCCTTCTGAGATTTCATATTTCCTTGCATAGCTTTCTGAAATATAGACAGCAGAATCAAGATGATGCCCATTTTTCTGTGAGGTAAAACTTGGGATAACATATGCCACAAAGAGCTGATGATTATCACATTCAGACTAATACAGATAATTAAGTTTCTCAATGAACCCCTTTTCTGGGTTTCAGCGCCATTGTCTGAGCTCCCACTGTTTGCATATGAAATCCATATGACTTGCCTGCTAGCACACACATAAACCTCCCACAAAAAACCAATCCCCCCCACCCCGTATCTTGAAGATCAATCTGTACAATCTGTAACATAACACAAACACAGTCTCCTCAAAATAGCCACTGTCCTTTGCTCCAAATCTGATTGTGATTTATTTATTACTGAATTTCTTCGTGAATTTACTTCTTTGTTTATGCATTTGTTTCACAAGATTCACCAGAGTTTCTCAGTCTTGGACATAGTCATCATTGCCACATGAAAAATATGCAGAAGATAAGTTTCTGGATGTGAGTGGTATATTATAGGTTTCCATCCAATCTGAGACAAATTCTTCAATTAAAGCATTGTGTTATAAATGCATAGTGTTGGATGTGGAGGCAGAAAGACCTGCCTTATATGCTCACAAGCTCTGTGATGTGGGTAAGTTACTTAATCTCTTAGCCTCAGTTTCTATAATGTGAATAATATACACAGGATCTTACATTTAGAGCTGGGAAGAAATTTAGATGTAACATAGTACAAGCATTTGGTTTTGCAGTTGAAGAAATCGAGGCCCAGAAATGAAGTAATTTACCCAAAGATACACAGGTTGAAAGGATTCAAACTGAGGTCCTTGGATCCCAAATCCAGGGCTAACAGCACCTTTGTTACAGGTTATTGCAAGGACCACATGTGATAGCATATAGAACATACTTGTAATATGGCATTTTTGTACTATATAAAAGCATCAGAATTGGACTTGAGTAAAAAACAAAAAGCCTGATATGCTAGACAGATGATCCTTGAAATGTTCTATTGTTTAGAATATAAAATCAGCAGTTATTATTTATTAAGTATTCTAAAAGCACAGAAAACAAGGTCACGGTGTTTTAGGGTAACAATTATCATGAACTAGAAACATAAAGATGATCCTTATATACTTGCAATCCTGTCCTATGTACAATTCAATGAAACTGAATATAGATTATTTTTTTAAAGATGAAATATGAGTTCCTTCAGTGACAACTCTAGCCTTTTAGAAGACTGGGAAGGAGGGGTGGCAAAGTGAATAGAGCACCAGCCCTGGAGTCAGGAGGACCTGAGTTCAAATCTGCCCTCAGACACTTAACACAAAAAAACTAGCTGTGTGACTTTGGGCAAGTCACTTAACCCCAACTGCCCTACCTTTCCCTCTCCAAAAAAAGCAAAAAAAAAAAAAAAAAAAGACTGGGGAGGAACCTGTTATACTAGAGGGAGCCTTGGCCTAGGAGCTAGGAGAGTTCTTTACTACCACTAACTAGTCATGTAACCTTGGGCAAGTCACCGAATCTCAATTGTCTTCAGTTTCTTTACACTAAAAATGAATGGATTAGACTAGAATCTCATCCAACTCTAAATTACATCATTCTCTTTAAATGATACTATTATTCAGACCTTTTCCCATACGACTACTTCAGTATTTACACTACCTACCTACTTCAATACTTGAAAGATATATGAATTTTTAAAAAGGAAATTTTACTTTTTCAGTTAATAAGAATTTATATTCTTTCCCTTCTCCCCTTCCCCAAAAAGTCAAACAAGACAATTCCCACATTGTCCATGTCCCCAAATGTGTCTTATTCTCTATTATTTAGTCCATCACCTATTTTAACAGGTAAGTAGCACAGACTATCATCATTGTCATCATCATGGTCATGAATGAGCTCTCTGGAATCTTGGTGGTCATTGAGTAGAGTTAAGTAGCGTTAAGTCTTCACAGTGCTGATGTTACTGTATAAACCCTTTTCTTGGCTCTGTTCATGTCACTCTGCATCAATTCATAGAAGTGTTCCTAGGTTTCTCTGAAATTTCTTCCTCCAACATCTTTTCTAATGGCACCAATAGTATACCTTTGTATTTATATACCATGATTTGTTCTGCCATTTCTTAATTGATGGCCACTCCCTTAGTTTTGAGTACTTTGCCACCACAAAAGGAACTATAAATATTTTTGCATATATGAATTCCTTTCCTCCTTTCTTGGATCTCAGGTCTAATTATGGTAGAAAGATTTGTGACTTTATCAGTGTGGGTACTCTGTCCACTGACACAAGTTGCAGCCCTTTCCGGCCCTTGGACAACAGATAATTTCCAACTTCATTAGACCTGCCAGAATTTGTGCCACACTGACATAGCCTTTGAAAAAAACCATCATTATCAGAGGCATCTGATAGGACTTTACCAAGAGACTAATGGACTGCCTTGATGACCATGACCCTTGCAATTACCCTATTGTCTAGAATTTGGGTTTAAAGTCCAGTGTTTTCTGGAGGTCATTGTTAAAGATACACTAAGTGAGTGATACATTCATATAACCTTCATTCAGCTTCTTCCTTAACCTAGCACCAGATATCTTGGCAGGGATTAGGTTATCAGAATATGAAGCTAGAGAGAGCTGGACTCAGGATAGGTAAATTTGGTAAGAAGATAGAGGGACTCACACAGAATCAAAGCTAAAAGGGCTTTTGGAGGTTAAATTCAAACCATTCCAGATCCAGAATACATTCTATGTTATCCTCAACAAGTGGTCATAGAGGTTCTATGTAAAGATCTCTAGTTAAAAGAAACCCATTATTTCCAGAGGAAGCTCACTCCACTTTTGCACAGCTCTGGCTGTTACAAAGTCTCTCCTTATAATCAAGCCTAATCTTGCTCTTCTGCAATTTCTACTCATTTCTGCTAGCCCTGACCTCAAGGGTCAGGAGAAAATTGTGAAGGATGGGGTGCCTTGAATGACGCCAGATATGAATAAATATACTCTTAGGTAGAGAAGGGCAGTAGAAAGGCACTGAGGGAAAAAATAAAAATAACACTGGGGAAATTTTGCCTGGGGCCAGACAATAATAAACCAGTAATCAATAAAAAAAATATTTAATTACTTTTGACCAGTTGGACCGTGGTCAAGTTTTAATCTAAGTTCCCAAACTAGAATTGCTCTTTTTTAATCATACGAACATTTTCTTCTCGCCAGCTAGTAAAGGGAATTGTTTTAGTTAGCCACCAAAGCTGTTTCAGACCTCCGGGGGTGGAATTAGGTATTATTATGATTTTTTTGTTACTACCTGATAATTAGGCAGGATTGAGATTTGCTAGTACTTCATTTCTACTCTGACCATCTTTCTAATAACCTTTACTACTTTTCAATGCTGGCCATAGATTGATTTTATTATGAGAGGCAAGATGGCCTAATAAGTGGAGTGCTGAACCTTTCATCAAGAAACCTGACTTCTGGGGCGGTGTCGAGATAGAGGAGTAGAAACAAGACCTCCTCTCCCCTCTGGCATCCACCTTCCCCATTCATGTAAAAGGGGACTCTAAACAAACTTTGGAGCTACAGAACCCACAAAATGACACAGAGTAGCTAACCTCCCACTGAGGACAGCCCGGCAGGCCGGCATCAAGCCACCAGCTCAGTGCTCTGGGAACAGAGCCCAGGCCCAAGTAAGCCAGAGGTTTTAGCTCCAGGGCTGGCCTGACCAGCCGCCAGCTGGAGGGACTTAAGATCAGCAGCAGTTGTGGCCGTTTCCAGAATTATCAACACATAGATTCGAAGGACAAAGTGAGAGGTCAGTGCAGTGTGGGCTTTGGGACCCAGTAGTTGGGAGTGCATCGGCTTTTGCCCCCAGGGTGAGAAGCCACTAAGGGCCGCAGCACAGCCAGCGCCACATGGCAGCTTCAGGTCTTGGCCTGCAGAGAGTGTAGGGGGACCAAGCACCAGTCTGAGGGATAATCGCTCTTGCTTTAAAACCTGCTTGGATCTGGATTGCAGTCTAGGGTGGAGGTCCTGGGGTGTATGACCAGCTTGCCAGAGCGTGTGGAGACTTCAGCAAAGGCTCCCAACTAATACCTCCGGCAGCTGAGAAAACCCCAGCATTTGGGACGGAAGCCCCCCTGTCTTGTCTGATAGCAGAGTCCTACTGTGGCAAAAAGCCCAAAAGTCAAGTAATTGAGTGGCAACATGCCCAGGCAAAGGAAACAAAGCAAACAGAAGAACCCAACATTAGACTCCTATTTTGGGGACAAAAAAATCAAAGCATGGAACAGGAGGAAGACAGTGAAGTCAGAACTGCTGCACCAAAAGCTTCAAAGGGAAATACGAGCTGGTTACAGGCCATAGAAACAGAAAAGGGAAGTGGAGGAAAAATTGGGAAGAGAAATGAGAACGATGCAAGAAAATTATGAAAGGAGAGTCAACAGCCTGACTGAGGAAAATAACGCCTTAAAAAACAGACTAACTCAAATGGCAAAAGAGGCTCAAAAAAGGCAATGAGGAGAGGAATGCCTTAAAAAGCCGAATTTGCCAGATGGAAAAAGAATCTCAAAAGCTCAATGAGGAGAATCATTCCTTCAGAATTAGATTGGAGCAAATGGAACCTAATGACTTTCTGAGAAATCAAGATGCTATTAAACAGATCCAAACAAATGAAGGAATAGAAGGCAATGTGAAATATATCATTGGAAAAACCGCTGACCTGGAAAATAGATCCAGGAGAGATAATTTAAAAATTATTGGACTACCTGAAAGCCATGATCAAAGAAAGAACCTAGAAATCATCCTCCAAGAAATTCTCAAGGAAAACTGCCCTGATGTTTTAGAGCCAGAGGGCAAAATAGAGGTTGAAAGAAGCCACCGATCACCTCCTGAAAAAAATCCCAAAAAGAAAACTCCTAGGAATATTACAGCCAGGTTCCCAAAATTCCCAGATCAAGGAGAGAATATTATAAGTAGCCAGGAAGAAACAATTTGAATATTGTGGAAACACAATCAGGATAACCCAGGATCTGGCAGCTTCTACACTGAGGGATCGAAGGGCTTGGAATATGATATTCCAGAGGGCAAAGGAGCTGGGATTAAAACCAAAAATCACCTACCCAGCAAAACTGAGTATCATGTTTCCGGGGGAAATATGGTCATTCAGTGAAACAGAGGACTTTCAAGCAATCCCGATGAAAAAAACAGAGTTGAATAGAAAATTTGACATAGATACAAGAAGCAAGAGAAGCGTGAGAAGGTAAACAGGGAAAAGACACCATAAGGAACTTATCAAATTGGAACTATTAACATTCCTACATGGAAAAATGATAATTGTAACTGATGAAACCTTTCTCAGTATGAAAATAGTTGAATGGAATAGAAATATATATAAAGGTGTATGTATATATATATATATATATATGTATATATACATATATATGTCTATATCGGAAGTATACGGCCACATATGTGAATGTGTGTATTACTTAAACGGTGAAATTAGGAGGTGAGAGAGGAATATAATGAGAGGAGATGGGGAGAGACAGAATGGGGCAAACTATCTCATATAGAAGAGGCAAGGGAAAATAGGTACAATGGAGGGGAAGAACAGGAAGGCATAAGGGAATGGGTCAACCTTGTACTCATTGAATTTGGCTCAGGGAGGGAATGGCATACACACTATATAGGGTACCTCACCCTACAGGAGAGAGGGGGGATGATGGACGGGAGGGCAGGCTGGGGGGGGGGGGAAGTTAGAAAAGTAGAGAATAGATCAAGTGGGAAATGGGATAGGAGGGAGGGAAATATAATCAATCTTCTACAATATATCTACTATCGTAATGTCTTGCATTAGCTACACATGTACAACCTATACTGAACTGCGTTTCTTCCCAGTCAGGGTGGGTGACAAGGGAGGGAGGGAATGAATCTGGAATCCAAAGTTTTAAAATAAAATGTTTAAATATAAATATATATTATTAATAATACTATTTTACATGTAATTGGGAAATAAGATATACAGGCATTTTGGCATAGAGATACACCATGCCATACTGGAAAAGTCAAAGGTGGTATGAGAGAAGATATGGGAGAGAGCAGATTGGAGGAGGGGATATAATGTGGGACTGCTATTTTGGGGCAATGGGTAGGGGAAAAACGAGGAGAAAATGTGTAACTCAAAATCTAGTGGAAATGAATGATATAAATCAGAAGTTAATAAAGTATTTGAAAAATGACAAAAAAATAAGGAAAAAATAAATCAACAGGTATTCATTAAATGCCTACTATGCATTCAGCATTGCATTATCTTGAAGGGGATACAAAAAGCATTCTATTCAACAAATATTTATAACAATGTGAACTCCTTTTTCTTAAATTTTTTCTTTGCATCCTAGATGTCTGACACAGTACATGACATAGCAGATGTTTAATAAATACTAGCTGGTAGGTGTCAATTGTGTGGAAGACAGAGAGACAGTGTGTTATAATAGAGCCTTGGAGTCAAGAATTTGTGGGTTCAAGTCTTAACTCTGACAAAAACTGGCTGTGTGACCACTGGGCAAGTCACATAATCAGTCCCTCCATGAAATTCTAAGAAATCATCTTAATCTGGGGTCTGTGGATAGTTTTCAGAGTGTCTGTGAATTTTTTCTTTGATTCTGATAACTTATTTCATATAGTTGGTGTTCTTAGAAATCCCTATGTATTTTATTTGATACATTTAAGAACATATTCTAAGTAGGGATCTGAAGGCTTCACCTGACTGCCAAAGGGGTGCAACATATAAAAAAAAGTGAAGAAACCATGATCTATTGTGATTATAGTCAAGGTTGCAAATCTGCACTGGTAGCTTCTCTATAAACCATGAGTTTTTCAAATTAATGAAATCACAGATGGGGACATCCTCTCCCCACCAAAATGTTCAGAGCACTTTGCTAGGTAGTAATGACAGATAAGAAATGACACAAATCTCTGCCTTCAAGGAGGTTACATCATTAGAGGAAATATGGGTAACGTAGAGAAAGCAAAGTCATAGGAGAGTTGGAGAGATGTGGACAGTGTGCTCTAGGAACATCTGAGGGAGAGAGAGAGAACACTTCCAGAGGCCAGAATCAGGGAAGCTGTCACAGCAGCAATGAGCTATAAACTGAGCCTTGAAGAAAGAGAAGAATTTGTAAAGTAAAAGCAGAGGAAGGAGTATATTTCTAGGTATCAGGGAAGACCTGCTCAAATGTACAAAGAGTGAAGGGTGATAGTGGTTCCAACACAGGGTGGCCCATCCCCTAGGAAGTTTAGCACTCATCCCACATAGAATTTGGAGAAAGGCATGCCCCCCTTGGGCCTAACAAAATTTATGCCCAAGAATAGAAACTAGAAGGATGAGATCCTAAGGGTGCCAGCATAGAGATGAGTGTACTGCATAGAGAAACAAACACAAGATACAGAGGTAAGAGGTAAGGTAAACACAAGGTAAGACAAGGTACAGAGACATCAGTCACCATGGAGAGGGAGCATATTCCCCCCATATCATATAGGGATCCTGTGGCAAAACCCTGTTCAAACTGTATGTTATAACTTTGCTGAACTGGGAAGACCGTATCATTTTGCATCAGTAAAAATATTTTGGTAGCTATGTAAAGAATGGATTGGAGGAAAGAGACAAGGGACCAATGAGGAGACAATTACAGTAATATAAGCAATGGTAATATGAGAGAAGAAGAAAAGACAGATAAGAGATATTTTGAAGACAGATTCAACTGGACTTGGGAATGGATTGAATTTGGGAGAGGGGTATAAGGTAGATGGAACAGTCAAACATGACTCCAGAGTTTCCCCAGACTAGGTTCTGGTACCACAAATAGATAAAAGAAAAGGGAAGGAGAAGTGGATATAAAGGAGAAGATAAAATGTTCTGTTTCAGATCTGTTGAGTTTGAGGCTGGTTTTGTGGGATATACAGCAGATGTCCATAGTAAGTTGGAAAAGTAGACTACTTGGCAAGGTAAAAAACCATATTTAGAGAGGGATGGTTATTAAGGTTTGGATAGATAGGGTTTAGCCAAATTCCTGAAGGCCTTGAAAACCAGGAAGAGATATAGCAGTCCATAAGATAACCATTCCTTCTTACTGAGATCCATCAATGTAGGCTTGCAAAATTTCCCTCAGAATTCCCCACTTCATTTTCTAAAGACGGAGGCAGTGCAGATTATGGGCAAATATATTACCTCTAGGATAGGTGCTTAAGGTCCAGTTACCTGCTATATTGTATATTCTTTTTCCTTCCCCCTCCTGTCTCCACTTTGGATTTTTATACGAATGCAATCAAGTTAAAAGGAATATCAAGGCAAACTTGGAAGGAAAAGGAAAGTCATGGGGCACCGGGAAGCATGACGCTAGAGACAGGGAGGAGCATGTGAAGACAGGGAATGACAGTCTCACTTAATGTGCCTTGTCACTAGTATGTGTGGATAGAGACTGTACAGGAGTCTCCGGATTTTTTTTTTAGCACCAATTGACAGAATGACCACTTTCTGCCCTTTTTGCCATTATCTTGATGCCCTAGGGAATGTCTGCTGAGGCTCATAGAGGCATTTTCAAAATTTGAATCATTACTTCCTACCACGTTTTTTTGTTTTTAATACCTGAGTTATCATTTGGCTTCCTGGGCCCTTTCTACCCCTTTCCCCTTTCTTTCCAATCTCTTTAACCCTTTTAAAAATTAAGAATAGGAACTCAGTTCTGAAACATGGGGTGAGGTTTACAAAGTGCTTTTCTTACCACACATTTGTGGGGTAAGTAGTGTAAGAATACTTGCTTCCATTTTACAGATAGAAATGAAGGTCAGAAAAGAGAATGATTTGCACAAAGCTGAAAATCTAGTAGGCATGAGAGCTGGGACTCAAGCCCAGATTCGATGACTCCAAATCCACAGCTTTTTCCACCAGACTCTTCAGGCTCAGGAGCTGCTCTTCTTGGCCTTTGGAAAAGTAACCAAACACACATTTGAACTGCTGTCAAATACCTTCTAGGCTTCTCTCCAGTGGCTGTCTCATTCATAATGGGAGGAAAGGAGAATGGATCAGTTTTGAAAGCAGATTTGGGGATGGGGATGGAGGAGGGAGAAGAAACCTTGTACATGGTAGAAGTTCAATAAATATTTGTCGATTAGATTGATTGGCCTCCTCTCTCTGTACATTAGTAATTGGAAACTCAAACCTTCCTCATGACCACCAAGTCTTCTCTGCTCAATATTCTGTTACCGAGTGGGAGGATAACAAGAGGCAGCTGTTCCTGTGGCTATTTCTTAGAAGAATCCCTTATCATTGTATTATTGCCTTGGTCTTCTCTCCTTGCCTCTCAATGGAGAGTTGAGAAGACACAGAAAGAGGTTGCAAGGTTATCATCACTCCCCTACAAATTGAAGGCAATAAAGATAATAACTATTCACATTTATATAGCACTTTGTAAAGTGCTTTCCTTACCACAAGCCTGTGAGGTAGATAATGGGAGGTATTATCTCCATTTTACACATGAGGAAAACTGAGGCTCTAAGAGATTTGCTGATACATAGCCCACACAGCTAGGAAGTGCCTGAAGCAGGACTAGAACTCAGGTTTCTGTTTTTGATCTTTTATTTATTTGTAGTTTTCAACATTCATTTTCACAAGATTTTGAATTACAAATTTTCTCCCCATCTTTTCCCTACCCCAAACCCCAGGGTATCCACCCTACTGAATATCACTTCCCCTAATCTGCTCTCTCTTATATCCTCCCCCATCCCCCCTAACTTTTTTTTCCCCAAAATGCTTTATTAACTTCTGGTTTACTTCATTTCCGCCAGATTTTGGGTGACAAATTTTCTCCCCATTTTTCCCCTACCCACCTCCCCAAAATAGAGGTCCCCCAGGATATCCCCTCCTCTTATTTCCCAATTACATGCAAAATATTAACTAGTAGTGTATATTTATATTTAAACATTTTATTTTAAAACTTTGGATTCCAGATTCATTCCCTCCCTCCCTTGTCACCCACCCTGACTGGGAAGAAACGCAGTTCAGTATAGGTTGTACATGTGTAGCTAATGCAAGACATTACGATAGTAGATATATTGTAGAAGATTGATTATATTTCCCTCCCTCCTATCCCATTTCCCACTTGATCTATTCTCTACTTTTCTAACTTCCCCCCCCCCCCAGCCTGCCCTCCCGTCCATCATCCCCCCTCTCTCCTGTAGGGTGAGGTACCCTATATAGTGTGTATGCCATTCCCTCCCTGAGCCAAATTCAATGAGTACAAGGTTGACCCATTCCCTTATGCCTTCCTGTTCTTCCCCTCCATTGTACCTATTTTCCCTTGCCTCTTCTATATGAGATAGTTTGCCCCATTCTGTCTCTCCCCATCTCCTCTCATTATATTCCTCTCTCACCTCCTAATTTCACCGTTTAAGTAATACACACATTCACATATGTGGCCGTATACTTCCGATATAGACATATATATGTATATATACATATATATATATATATATATACATACACCTTTATATATATTTCTATTCCATTCAACTATTTTCATACTGAGAAAGGTTTCATCAGTTACAATTATCATTTTTCCATGTAGGAATGTTAATAGTTCCAATTTGATAAGTTCCTTATGGTGTCTTTTCCCTGTTTACCTTCTCACGCTTCTCTTGCTTCTTGTATCTATGTCAAATTTTCTATTCAACTCTGTTTTTTTCATCGGGATTGCTTGAAAGTCCTCTGTTTCACTGAATGACCATATTTCCCCCGGAAACATGATACTCAGTTTTGCTGGGTAGGTGATTTTTGGTTTTAATCCCAGCTCCTTTGCCCTCTGGAATATCATATTCCAAGCCCTTCGATCCCTCAGTGTAGAAGCTGCCAGATCCTGGGTTATCCTGATTGTGTTTCCACAATATTCAAATTGTTTCTTCCTGGCTACTTATAATATTCTCTCCTTGATCTGGGAATTTTGGGAACCTGGCTGTAATATTCCTAGGAGTTTTCTTTTTGGGATTTTTTTCAGGAGGTGATCGGTGGCTTCTTTCAACCTCTATTTTGCCCTCTGGCTCTAAAACATCAGGGCAGTTTTCCTTGAGAATTTCTTGGAGGATGATTTCTAGGTTCTTTCTTTGATCATGGCTTTCAGGTAGTCCAATAATTTTTAAATTATCTCTCCTGGATCTATTTTCCAGGTCAGCGGTTTTTCCAATGATATATTTCACATTGCCTTCTATTCCTTCATTTGTTTGGATCTGTTTAATAGCATCTTGATTTCTCAGAAAGTCATTAGGTTCCATTTGCTCCAATCTAATTCTGAAGGAATGATTCTCCTCATTGAGCTTTTGAGATTCTTTTTCCATCTGGCAAATTCGGCTTTTTAAGGCATTCCTCTCCTCATTGCCTTTTTTGAGCCTCTTTTGCCATTTGAGTTAGTCTGTTTTTTAAGGCGTTATTTTCCTCAGTCAGGCTGTTGACTCTCCTTTCATAATTTTCTTGCATCGTTCTCATTTCTCTTCCCAATTTTTCCTCCACTTCCCTTTTCTGTTTCTATGGCCTGTAACCAGCTCGTATTTCCCTTTGAAGCTTTTGGTGCAGCAGTTCTGACTTCACTGTCTTCCTCCTGTTCCATGCTTTGATTTTTTTGTCCCCAAAATAGGAGTCTAATGTTGGGTTCTTCTGTTTGCTTTGTTTCCTTTGCCTGGGCATGTTGCCACTCAATTACTTGACTTTTGGGCTTTTTGCCACAGTAGGACTCTGCTATCAGACAAGACAGGGGGGCTTCCGTCCCAAATGCTGGGGTTTTCTCAGCTGCCGGAGGTATTAGTTGGGAGCCTTTGCTGAAGTCTCCACACGCTCTGGCAAGCTGGTCATACACCCCAGGACCTCCACCCTAGACTGCAATCCAGATCCAAGCAGGTTTTAAAGCAAGAGCGATTATCCCTCAGACTGGTGCTTGGTCCCCCTACACTCTCTGCAGGCCAAGACCTGAAGCTGCCATGTGGCGCTGGCTGTGCTGCGGCCCTTAGTGGCTTCTCACCCTGGGGGCAAAAGCCGATGCACTCCCAACTACTGGGTCCCAAAGCCCACACTGCACTGACCTCTCACTTTGTCCTTCGAATCTATGTGTTGATAATTCTGGAAACGGCCACAACTGCTGCTGATCTTAAGTCCCTCCAGCTGGCGGCTGGTCAGGCCAGCCCTGGAGCTAAAACCTCTGGCTTACTTGGGCCTGGGCTCTGTTCCCAGAGCACTGAGCTGGTGGCTTGATGCCGGCCTGCCGGGCTGTCCTCAGTGGGAGGTTAGCTACTCTGTGTCATTTTGTGGGTTCTGTAGCTCCAAAGTTTGTTTAGAGTCCCCTTTTACATGATTTGGGGAAGGTAGAAGCCGGGAGCCTCATGGAAGCCCTGCTTCTCAAAACCTGTTGATTTAAAACAGTCTGAAAACTCTCAGTATTTTTTAATACTTGGAAAATTAAAATCCAAACATCTTTCTTTACCTGGCATTGAAGTTCTCCATTTTGACCCTAAACCTAGACTTCCAGCCTAATGTCTAATATTCCCATTCTGTAAATCAAACTGATCCACCTATTGTCATCTGAAACAGTTTTTGCTAGTCTGATATTTTGGAAGAGCCTTGGTGCCCCTCTCCTTCTATTCAAATCCTATCCATCCTCCAGGATTCAGCATCTTCTCTGTCCCTCAGTGATTTCTGCTTACTCTGAGTATGATATTTATTACATTACTCATTTGGCAACTAATAATGGACTGCTTTACGATTTCTCATTGTTTGGGAGAGTTCTTTAACTTTTTGTTTATTTTTCATCTTCTTAGCTAGATGGCATGTTTATTGAGGGTAAGGCTCATGCATCATTTTATCACCCCACAAAACATCTCACAGAATTCCTTATACATAGCAGGTACTGAATGTTTCCTACAGCCTTAGGAGACTTTCAAGCAGATGAATGTGTAGTTAACCCTGGACTATGGTCAGAGCCACGCTTTGGTACCATCCCTTTGTGGCATTTAGTCCCATACCCCCAGTATTCAATTCACAACTACTAATGCCTAGATATCTACCCCTAGAGTAGGGGGATTTAAAACTATTTTCAGTCAAGCAATTTGCACCTTAGAATAAGCATGCTCAAAGCTTTCAGACAAATTCACAGCTTCACACTTAACCACCCACAAATCCTGGATTTGTGATCCATGTTAGTTTGGGGAACACCATACTGATTACTGAAAACCACTCTGCTGTATGTTATTATGGTTAAGAATACAATGATTATTGTATCTGATCTGTGCTCTCCAACCTTACTCATCCCCAGTCCCAATCTGCAGTCATTCTGTGGGGCACAGCACATTGCTGGGTTAGAGAGAATCCCAGTAAGAAGTTCATTCCACAGGAGGTTCAGTGGAAGGATCTGGGGGTGAAAAGAGGAGAGTTTGGAGGAGAGAAGAGTTAGATGGAACTTGGTAACTATCCTTCAAGTACCTGATGTGCAATTATGTGGATCCTAGTGACCCTTGTGAACAAAACTAGAAGTGGGTATAAGTTCTGTTCAGTATGAGGAAACATATCCTGACCATTCCATCGAACCAAAAATCGAAAGCACTGCATTGGGAGGTAGTGGGGCTCCCTCATGCCTTCCCCCACTACCCCCGTAGGAGGTCTTCAGGTAAAGGGTAGATTTGCAAGAAATGTTGTCTTGTTCAGATACAGACAGGCTGGAAAGCTTCCAGTGTCCCCTCTAACTTGGTCATCATGTGAGTCTATAAACACTTGCTAACTTTCTCTTTAAAGGCTTAAAAAAACTGTCTTCTGGGGACTCAGCAATACACAGGGAATATGGTATAGAGACAGAAAATACTCATGCCTCATTGTTACGCCTCCCTGAGGTCACTGGGAAAATTCTTATTCTGCATAAATCTATAAAATGGAAAACAGCATGTTTGACCTGTTTCCCTGCTGTCTGGGGAAGGGCCATTGAGAATGATTTCAGTGTTCCTTCTGCAAATGCTTATAAAGGAGAGTGCTGACTCAGAGAGTTGGGAGATGAGTTTATAGCAGTAAAGCCCACTGGAATTCTTTGGGATATAAAGATGTACATATATACTGTATGTTCATCCTTTTATTTATATATACACACAAACGAGTTTTCAGAGATGGAAATGAGACCAGATTTCCCATAAGCATTAAAACTCGGGGAAACTGGTGTTGGCTTTGCTAACCTTTTGCCGTCTCCCTTCCATCAGTGACACCTCCATCAAGCTGTGCCTGCATATACTTCAGAGACTGCAAACAATATGGTAGTTGACCTCTTCCAACATCTCTGGTTGGATGCCATTTATTCCTATTCACACCCACTCTTCTGTCCCAAGTTGGGTGTATTTGCAGCTGTGTCTTCCACTTGTCTAAGTCACTACATGAGCAAAGTCAGAGATTTACTACTGGGAGAAAACAGAGCCCTTCAATTTCCTGGGGACTGTCATGGGTGGCCTTTATCAGAGTGGTACTACCACACATGTAAATGACACAGCTGTACAGCGAAACAGCTTCTGGGGTGGAGTTGGGAGTGGTAAGGGGGAAGAGAAGTCAGATATAAGGGAGAGAGGGAGAGACGGACACAGCATCCAAAATATTCCCTATTCTGTTGGCCTCAATATGTAATCAATTCAATTCGATTTGACAAATAATTATCAACCACTTACTATATCCTAGACCATGTGCTTGGTACAAGCAAATTTATAGGGGTCAGAGTCAGTCTTGGTAGTGGAACTGAGATTAAGTGAATAGTGCAACATAGAGGAAGAAAAGGATAGAGAGAGAGAGAGATGTCTTAAACTATCCCAGCTGCCCTCCAAAATGGAGGCAACCAGCAAGAAATGGGGAAGGTAAAGAGCTGTCACTGAGTTGTCTTCTATTCCAGATGTCCTTTGGAATTTTAGGAAATGGAAAACAGCAGCTCATTGTCATCAGTATTAGTCCCAAGTGTGAAATTCTGGAGGTCTGACAGCAGGCCTTGTTCCTTCTAGAGGTATACCTGGTCAGGAAGGACACAATTAGGACCTGAAAACTTCACTCCCCACCTCAACAGGAAAACTTTTGTATCAAGCCCTGGCAATATGAGATATTCCCTATTGTGATATGGAGTAATGGAAGATGCACAGGAACAAATGAAAAAGGAAATAGTTTGATTCCTGATTTTTCACACTGCCTGGGAGGCCTCTATAATTTTTAGGCTGAGATGTTAAACATTGTGAAAATGTTAAGAACCCACTAGGGCCAGGGTTCTGGATTCTTTCCAAGACAAAAAAGAGAGACAAACATAGGGGAGGGGAGAAGAGAGAGCTAGATACGTGTGGCTAGCTGAAGGGACACTCAAAGTTATAGATTAGGTGGGGCTAAGACACCAAAATTGAGAGCATATAAGCCAGTAGAGTAGGATTTGTCCCCCTTTCTACTCACCATCAGTCAATACTCTGTTGTTCCTATTATACAAATGTAGCTGGATGGCAAGGAAATATGAAACAGAGCAGAAATTCCTCCTATGTTCTGCAGTCCCGGTCGGAAGATTCCGAGAGAAAAGCAAATTAGAGGAAATAAAAGACACTCAACCCTGAACTAGGACCTCAGTTTTGTCACACAGGGACTTTCCCCTCTAAACTTGGCTTCTATTCAGTTCAATTCAGCATGCATTTATGGAGCAACTAAATACTCACAAAAACCCTGTGATAAGGGGAGTGCAAGCATCACGATGCCCTTTCTGAGGCTAAGGCTTAGAAGTGAAACCGAAGCTGAGATGCATTTCAGTGACTTTTTCATAGGAACTTACACAGCTAGTGTCACAAATGGAGCTCAAATTTGGGTCTTCTTCTCTGAGTCTAGGAAAAGCAGAGTTTGCTGTAGCTTGTGCATTATTTAAATGTACTTTCTAGCCATGTTTCTTTGGGTCCCCTTATAAACTCTAAAAAGCTTGGTTGAATTTAACAACTTTAGTATCATTTAGTTGACTTGACTCATCTTCATCCCTGTTATTTCTGTAAACATCATACTTTGGTAGATTTAGAACTGGAAGAGACTGTAAAGCCTGCAATCCCTCTCCCTGGGGAGGTTGAGGGTGGTGGATAACTTTGAATTCAGGAGTTCTGAATTGTAGTGGGCTAGAGAAGATCTGATGTGCCACACTAAGTCTGGAACCAGTATGGTGAGCTCAGCCCTAAGAGAAGGGAACCACCAACATAACCTAAGGTGGAAATGGAGCAGGTCAAAGCCCCCACAGTGATCTGTGATGGTATTGGGTTTGTTCAGTGACCAACGTACTCACTTTCAATCTGGGTATGGTAGGGAGATCCAGTCTCAAAAAAAATAAAGTCACTTCTCCAGGGTCATTTAGATAGCAATGGGAAGAACCAGAATTTGAATCTAATCCCTGATTCTGAATACTGTTCTCTTTCTACTATGCCACAATGCAATGGGGTATCCCACCTTGTCTTTTTTGTATCATGACTGGTATCCTTGGAAGCAGTGCTAGGACGGTTTATAATGAGTGCTCCAAAGAAACTTAATGCTGAATACCTGGGCTTCCCTCTTTGGCCAGAAATGCCTTTACTTTCTGCAGATAACTCATTGAGAGCCTCTGACCCTTCTGGCACTGAGCCTCTGAAAATAACTTCCTCTTTTTCTGTTTTCATTCCTGGTACTAAGTTGAGAGGGACTCTAAGAGTGGCCTGAATATCAAGCATACTTAATTTAGTTACTATTGTCAAGTTAATAATAATTATACATTTTAGATCCTTTCCCACTGCCTAGCAGAATTTCTCACTCATAGTAAGGTGCTCAATCAATCTTTGTTGAATTGAATTATCCCCATTTTACAGATAAGAAAAAAACCTCCAAGAATGATATGAATTACTCAGAGTCACACAGCCAATAAGTGATAAAACCCTGCTTGGAGCCCAGGCCTTCCCACCCCAAATCCTATACTCATCATTATTATACCTCTTTCCCCAGTCTTATATGAAGGCAGGATGGTATAATAAAGGGCAAAAAAATCTAGATTTTCATTCCAGTGGTAAGTCACTTGCCCATACTTAGGTTTCCTCATTTATAAGAATGGGCTTGAACAAAATGATCTCTAAAGGCCATTCCAAAGCTAAAATCCTAAAGTTCCATAATCCTCCATACCAAATGTATGACCCTTAAGCAAGGCCCTTACTGTCCCTGGGGTTCATTTTCCTCATCTGTAAAAAAAGAATAAGAACACTTGCTCTTCCAACTACCTAATGCTGTTGTGAAGAAAGAGCTTTGCAAACCTTGAAGGGCTATAGAGACAAAAGCTATAATTATAGAACTGCTTTGAAATGTGAGTGTAAGGGGCAAAGAGGGAGGAGACTCAGAAGAGGGAGTAGCATTTCTTACACAGAAAATGTCTCTGGATGTAGGTGCAGTTCTAAAGCTAGTGGCCTCTCAGCTCAGATTTGATGTTGGGAGGAAATAAAGTACTTGTAAATCACTGAACATTTAACAAAGAACAAGCTTCACTTTGCCCTTGCTGCAAGGAAATGCAACAAAGATATAGCAGCTCTTAGCTTCTCTGGAAATTCATCTGGTCAGGCAGTCACCAGGGTATAGCAACTCAAGTGGTCTTGGGAATCCACTAAGTCTGAGAAGCTGACTGTATGAGACTGGAACATTTTATGCCCATAGATCTGGAAGCTGAAACAAGGAAGCAGGGACCAGTCAGATGGGAGGAGGGCACTGTATCAGGATTAGGAAACCTGATCCTATCATACTGGACTTCCAAGAAATTATATAACTATAGCCTTTTGGAGCTGGAAGAGACCTTGAACATCATCTAACCAACCATTTAATTTTTCATATGGGGAAACTGAGATTGAAAATGGTGAGGTGACTGGCCTGAGTCCATGTTGGAATTGATTCAGTGAATGGAGGGCTGGGCCTGGAGTCAGGAAAAACAGAGTATAAATGCATTGTCAGACACTTATCTGTGTGACCCTGGACAAGTCACTTTCATTCCCTCCCCAATCCAGTGTCCTTTCTACTATGTCTCATTGAAGAAAGGATGCCACTCATTTGGAACTACGCCTAGGAAGTTAGCTGACTGTGTATACTCTTTTACTCACCTATACAACTACTAGACTTACACTCCCAAAGAAATTAAAGAGGAAAAGGATTTGTGTTAAAAAAATAATTGTAGTACCACTTTTCTTGTAAAAGAAATACTGGAACTAAAGGACTGTCCTCCTATTGAGGAGTGACTAAACAAATTGTGATACGAGTGTAATTGAATAATATTGTGCCATATTATAAGTGATAAAATAGACAATCTCAGAGGAAACCGTAGAGACCTCCATGAAGTGAGGTAGAGCTAAGTGAGCAGAAGTAGACAACAATTTATACAATAACATTGTAAGGAAAAATAACTTCAAAAAACGTTACAGTAGAGGCGGCTAGGTGGCGAAGCGAATAGAACATTGGCCCTGGAGTCAAGAGGACCTGATTTCAAATCTGGTCTCAGATACCTGACGCGTGTTAGCTGTGTGACCTTGGACAAGTCACTTAACCCCAACTGCCCTGCCCCCTCCAAAAAAAGGCAGAAAAAAGTTACAAATCTGATAAACACAGTAAAAAACCATAAATATAAAGGAATGAAGGTCCAATTGCCCCCTTACAAAGAAGTTAAAAGTCAGAGGGGGTGTGTGTGAAGGACATTGCTAATATGGGAATTTGTTTTACTGGACTGCACAGCTATAACATTGCATATCTATCCTCAGGGATCTTCACAAGCTGTCTTCTCATGGAAATCTCTCCTTCCTCATCTCTTGTCTCCTGGCTTCAAACTCTAGCTTCCTTCAAGTTCCAGCTAAAATTCTGCTATAAAAAGCTTCTCCCAATTCCCCCTAGTGCTTTACCTCTGCTAAGTATCTCCAGTCTATCCTGTATATATCTTGTTAGCATGTTGCTTTTTCTAATATACTGTGAGCTCCTCAAGGGCAGGAACTCTGGAGGGTTTTTGCCCGTTTTTTGTATCTCCAAGTGCTTAGCATGGCACCTTGGACATAGTAGGTACAATAAACATAAATGTTTATTGACTGTGTATTGAGAGTTTTATTTGTTTTTTAAATTTACCCAATGAAGGGGTAGTGGAAGTGACATTAATTTTTTAAATGAATATTAATTTTAAAAGCTACTTTACCAAGTTAAAAAAAAAGTTACTGCTCAAACCATGCTACTTCAAACTTCGGACCAAGTATTCCTTTCATTTTTTTGTTACAGTGGAATAAATACTGACTTTAGAGTCAGAGGATTTTTTGGCTTACATCTGGTGTCTGATGCTGACTATCTGTAACTTTGGATAACTCATTTAACTTCCTTGGAACTCATTTTTCATTAGTAAAATGAGGAAGTTAACCTAAGATGAGGTTCTTCCTATTTTTAGATCTATGGTCCTTTTATCCCCTAATTCTCTCAGGTAGAGCATGACTTCAATAAAATCTGGATTCACCATTTCTTTCTTTTTTTTTTTTTAAAGCAATTGGGGTTAAGTAACTTGCTCAAGGTTACACGGCCAGTTATTTCTGGGTGTGGTGCTAAGTATCTGAGCCCAGATTTGATCCAGGTCATCCCGATACTGGAGCCGGTGCTCTTACTCACTGAGCCACCTGGCCGCCCCTAGATTCACCATTTCTAAGACAACACTTTTCAAAAAATCCCACCCTCAGTTAATCTTTTTGACCTTTTTTTCAGATCAGAACTGACTCCAGGTTCAATGTTGAAGAGGTTTCCTAGAGTCTCTCTTTCTTTTCCTTCCCTCCCCCATCATTTTGGAGGCAGTTCAGGTTAAGTGACTTGCTCAGGGTCACACAGCTAATTAACTGTCTGAAGACATATTTTAACTTGGCTCCTCTGGACTCCAGAGCCTTGTGTTCTTTGTGTGCCAGCTAACTGCCCCCTTGAGTCTCTTAAAGGTCAGAACTAGGGAGCCATTTTTAGCCAAGCAGCAGACCAGATCTGAGTGATGCCTCACTATGAAAGCCTCCCATAATATGTACTATGCTACTTTTACTTTACTACTATGAAATCCACTAACTCTTACACATTACTTGAATAGACTTGACTCTCAAATCTAGAGCAGGGGTGGGGAACCTACAGCCTGAAGGCCACATGTGGCCCTCTAGGTCCTCAACTGTGGCCTTTTGACTGAATCTAAACTTCACACAAAAAAGGGGATTTGTTCTGTTAAAAGTTTGGATTCAGAGCTCCGGCTCCAGTGTTGAGAAGACCTGGAGATCGAATCCCGGGCTCAGACACTTAGCACCCACCCAGAAACACCTGGCCGTGTAACCTTGAGCAAGTTACTTAACTCCAATTGCTTAGGGGCGGCCAGGTGGCTCAGCGAGTAAGAGCACCGGCTCCAGTGTTGGGACGACCTGGAGATCGAATCCCGGGCTCAGACACTCAGCACCACACCCAGAAATAACTGGCCGTGTAACCTTGAGCAAGTTACTTAACCCTGATTGCTTAAAAAAAAAAAGTTTGGATTCAGTCAAAGGGCCTTGCTTGAGAACCTAGAGGGCCACAAGTGGCCTCAAGGCTGAAGGTTCTCCACATGTGGTCTAGAGCCTTACAATGCTATACTGAACCTGGGTACTGGGTAAATCTACCCCAGTCAAGTTTACCTGGATCTCAAAAAGTAATAACTAGGTTCAGTTAACTGGGGACCTAAGGAGGTCTTGGGATTCTTGATTATTCCTTGTACACAACCATCCAGACTCTCAGGACAGGAGCAGAGAATGCTGTTGTTGTTCATGTTGCCAAAAACAGGCAAAGACTTATCTGAGATTTCTCCCTTCTTGTACTTACTGCCCAGGGGGAAAAAGTGATAACAATTAGGAATCCAGAACCCAGCAAAAATTTTCTCAGTGGTTTCCCATATTAGCACTTGTTTATTACATTATTAAAGAATTTTCTTGCTACAATAGGTGCAGATCTTTAAGTAGTCAGGAGAGAACATGATAAATGTTTGTTGACTGATTGATATGACCTTTTCATCTTTTCTAACCACAGTTTTTCCATCTATAAAACAGGGATATTAAAGATCTCTTTTGTCTGTATCACCTAGTGGCCATAAATATCAAAAGAGATATTTTTTGAAAGGCATTATATATATGTATATATATGTATATATGTATATATATATATATACAGTGCATTATCTATATACGTCTGTAATAAATATTTGTTGATGAACTGAAAATGCTTTCAAAATTTAAAAACTGTATACAAATGGAAAGTTATCATGCATCTAATAGTATGTTAGGTGTTCTAGAGGACTACTAAGATGTGATACTTGTGGAAAACAAGAAACTAGGGGAAAAATTTTGCAAGAAATATCTCAGATAAAGGCCTCATTCCTCAATTTCACAGGGAACTGAGGCAAATTTATAAAAATAAGAGCCATTCCCCAGTTGGTAAATAGTCAAGGGATATGAACAGGCAATTTTTGGAAGAAATCAAAACTATCGATAAATAGTCACATGAAAAAATGCTCTAAATCACTGATTAGAGAAATTAAAACTGTGAGTTACCTTATGCCTATCAATCTGGTAAACATGACAAAAAAAGAAAATGACAAATGCAGGAAGGGATGTGGAAAAAATGGGACACCAATAAACTCTTAGTGGAGTTGTGAATTAGTCCAACCATAATGGAGAATAATTTGGAATTATGTCCAAAGGGCTATAAAACTGCACACCCTTTGACCTAGCAAAACCATTACTAGGTCATTATCCCAAAGAGATCAAAGGAAAAGGAAAAGGATATGTTTGTACAAAAATATTTATAGCAGCTCTTTTTGTGGTGGCAAAGAATTGGAAATCGAGGGGATGCCCATCAATTGGGGAATGGCAGAACAAGTTGTGGTATATGGTTGTGTTGAAATACTATTGTGCTATAAGAAATGACAAGCAGGGGTGGCCAGGTGGCGCAGTGAGTAAGAGCACCGGCCCCAGAGTTGGGATGACCTGGGATCGAATCTGGACTCAAATACTTAGCAGCACACCCAGAAATAACTGGCTGTGTAACCTTGAGCAAGTTACTTAACCCCAATTGCTTTAAAAAAAAAAAAAAGAAATGACAAGCAGTGAGGGGTTTTTGTCTGTGTTTTCTTTTACAACACGATCAATATGGAAATATGTTTTGCATGACTACACATGTGTTACCTATAAAGAATTGCTTGTCTTCTCAATAAGGGGGTTAGGGAGAGAATTTGGAACTCAGTTTTAAAAAAAAAGAATGTTAAAAATTGTTTTTTACATGTAATCAAGGGGAAATAAAATACTGAATAAATTAAAAAAAAAAAAAGAAATGACAAGCAGGATGGTTTCAGAAAAACCTGGGAAGAGTTATATGAACTCATGCAAAATGAAGTGAGCAAAACCAGGAGAACATTGTACACAGTAATGTAAGAATGACCAACTGTGAAAAAATTAGCTACTCTGATCAAAAGAAAGAACCAAGATAATTCCAAAGGACTCAAGATGAAAAATACTACCCACTTCCAGAGAGAGAACTGATGAACTCTGAATGTAGACTGAAGCATAGTTTTTTAAAAACTTTCTTTATTTTTATTGTTTTATTTTGTTTATGGATGGGTTTTTTTTTTGGCATTTGGATAATATGGAAATATGTTTAGCGTGACCTCACACATATAATCAAAATCAAATTGCTTGCCTTCTCAAGGAGGAGGGACAGGAAGAAGGGAAGGAGAGAATTTGGAACTCAGTTTTAAAAAAATGATTGTTGAAATATTTTACATGTAATTGAGAAATATTTAGTTAATTTTTTTTAATGTGGTGCTTGTCCTCAAAGAGCTTACAATAAAATTGGGGAGACAAGACAAAACAAAATTGTGTTGTTAAATTCTGGAACATGTTAGGAATTTGAAGATGGGAGAGGTCATCTGGGGTGGAGTAATCAGCCAAGACTAAGTAGATGGGTAAGAGGACTGTGAACAGATGGGGTAGATGTGTACCATAACAAGGAATATTAACACCTGAGGCAAATTCTGTTTCAGGCACCCTATGGAAACATGCTCCAAATCATGAAAAGTAAGAGTAATGCAAATTAAAGTTCTTGAGATTTCACCTCCCATCACACGGGTTTGACAAGGGTGACAAAGAATAGAAGCAGTGTTAGGACGAGTTGTAGCAGGACAGCTACTCTGATCCACTGTTGCTAGAACTGAGAAGTGGTCCAAGCCTTCTGGATATCAGTTTATAATTATACAAGAAACATGTTCCACATGGCCCAGGGATCCCACTAGTGGGCATTTAAGTCCAAGCACGTAAAAAGACAAACAAAAAAAGATACAGGATGTACCAGAATAATCACAGCAGCACTCTTTGTGGTAGCAAAGAATTGGAAACAAAGTAAGTGCCCAGTGATTGGGTAACAGAGGAAAAAGTTATGGTATGTGACTACAGTGGATGCTATTGTACAGGAAGAAATTACAAATATGAGGAGTTCAGAAAAACATAGAAGGCCATGATTTTCTGTATGAACTGATAACAGGACAATAAGGAGAACCAAGAGTTCAAAGCATCATGACTACAATGATAAAAATGAAATAAGGATCATGAAAAAGAAGTTGAATTGAGTAACAGTAAAACCAGTGATGTCCTGGAAGACAAAATGTAGCTCCCTTCTCACTCCTGAAGATCCAGAAACAACTGGGACAGAGTTGTATATACAATGTCAGATAATAGTCTTGTATCAATACTTTTTGTGTAATTAATTGTTTTGCTTTGTGACAAGGAAGGGCTCAGTGAGGTTGGGATGAAATGACTGTAATGTAAAGGCAAATCCCTTAGTTTTATATCACCTAAACTTCCCCCTTCTCCCTGCCCCATCTCAGAGAATCATCTTTTATAATAAAGAATATTTTTTAAAGAGTAAGAATTATATTTTTTAAACAAAACTGATCCAACAGATCAAAAAATTCTGACATCATATGCATTATTTCACACTGTGGACCTCCCATCCCTTCAATGAAATTGGGAGAGGGGGGCCTAATCTTATATTTCTTCTTTGGGGCCAACCTTGTTCTTTGTATGTGGGTTTTTTAGGTTGCTCCCCCCCTCCCCCTTTTGGTGCTTCTTTCTTACATCATTATAGTCATTGTATATGTTTTTTTCCTGGCTTTGCTTACTTCACTTTGCATGGGTTCACATGAATCTTTCTATGCTTCTATGTATTCATTGTATTATTTCTTATAACCTTATAGTAATATCCCTGTAATTTGTTGAGATTTCTAAACTTTTAAATCCAGTGTCCTTTTCTTGGTACTCTTTTCTTTTTGATCCTTCTGCATCATTTGACACTACTGACCACCCCCTCCTCATGAAATCTGCCTTTGGTTTCTTTTACACCATAGTTCTTCTACCTGTAAAACAGATTATTCTCAATTCCCTTTTCCTGATAATTATTCTCCTATTCATCAAGTGTTCAAGTGGATAAAATTCTGCCCTAGGTAGAGCTTATGTCTCTCTATTCTTTTCCTTGGTAACCTCACTAGTTCCCATTGGTTCGATTATGATCTTTGTGCAGATGACATATATAGAATATGTGTGTGGGTGTGTGCATCTAGCTCTAATTTCTTTCCTGAATCAGTCTTCTATAGTCAATTATCTCCTGGACATTTCCCTGGATATTCCATGGCATCTCAAACTCTGTATGTCCAAAAGAAAAAAAGAAATTATATCCACCCTGCCCGAGTCACCCCTTCTCTAGATGTCCTCATTTCTGTTCAAGGATACCACTGTCCTCCCAGTCACCAATGTCTGTAACCCAGGAGTCATCCCTGACACTTTGCTCTCATTCAACAATCTCTGTATCCAATCAACTGCCAAGTGTGATTGATCCATTTCCACTCCTTTTGCTTCTGTCCTCTTCTTTCCATTCACATGCCTCTTCTCCAATTTGGGGCCTTAATGACCTCTTTTCAAAACTATTGCAGTAGTTTCCTAATTAAGTCTCTCTACCTCCAATCTATTCTCTGCATAGTTACAAAGTGACAAATTCATAAAATACAGATATGACCACATCATTCCTTCCTACTACAAAATCTTCAGTGGCTCCCTACTTACCATAGGATAAAATCCAAACCCTTCTTGGCCTAGTATTTCAAGCTCTCTACAATCCGACTCCTACCTGCCTTTCTAATATTGTTTCACATTACTCGCTATCTTGTATTACTTGTTATTGTATTGTTTCCCAGTCAAGTTTGTTTCCTATATGCGACATTTTGCCACAGTAACTATGTCTTAAGTGCAAGAAGTACCCCAAGTCTAGAATCTGCTTCCTTTTCACCTTTGCTTCTTAGAAATCCCCAACTTCTTTGGAATCTAGCACAATGCTACCTACTACTCTTTCTTGACCTCTCCCCCTCCTCCAATTACTAGCACACTTTCCCTCTAGAATAGGGAATTATTAAACCTTTTTGTATATCATGAACCCTTTTGGCAATTTGGAAGCCAATATGGACTCCTCAACATAATGTTTTAAAAACATAATAAAATATATGTGCTTATAATTAAATTTTTGAAATATTTTAAAATGTATTTAAACATATGTATTTATTTTTACTTATATATGTATACACACACACACATTTTTAAAAATTCATGGATCCCAGATCAAGAATCCCTATTAGAAACAAAGTCTCTATTTTCCTACTTGTACACATGTTATATCCCCCTATTAGAATATAAACTCCTTGAAAGTACATATTTTTCTTATTTGTATCTCCCAGTTCTTAGCAAAGTACCTTCCACATAGTAGACTCTTATTATTCATTAAATTGAAATGAACTGAGGGAGTGCAGGCATTGATAAGAAAATGGAACCACTGAAATACTGTGTCATTAAATGAAACTTTCCTTTGACCACAATGAAATTTGTCTGCCATTATCAAACCTAAATTCTAAGATGAACTTTGATTGAATTTAAGTCTGATCTTTAATTTCTCAGTTTTGCACATTCTGCTAATGGAGGGAATTTTCCAGAAGCTTTACTCTATCATTAAAATCAGGCCAAATCTCAGATTCTATTCAAAATTCAGTACAAACCAGCTTTCAGAAGATGTATCTGGAAAGCCATCAGATGATGGTTTTTGAGAACTTATTTGGCCCATTAAAAAATATTAAATACTAGCTGTGTACTGGGTACTGTGGAGAAACCCAAAGGAAAGAACAATGTGGTTTCTACCATTCAGGAGCCCACAATCCAGTGGGGGAGGCAAGGGAAAACATAAACAAAACACAAGTAACAACGACGTCTATATGTGAATGCAGAGGAGTCCCAACACCAAAATAACAAAGCAGAAGCCCAGAGGCTGCAAAGGATGAGTTACTCAAGCCTGACCAAATAGAATTCAACAAAGTTATCAATGAAATCAATGACTGAGTTGCCCTCCTAGGCATGTACAGAGTGACCTACTTCTTGATGGAGCAGCTATTCATGCTTCCATTTCTAGTCCACGAAAAATGAACGGAGCATAGGAGAGCTCCACATGAAAGCTTCTGAAGATGTGTGCCAGAAACCTCCCAAAAAGAAGAGTTGTCTAAATTCAAATTGAAAACATCTACAAAATGCCACATTATTACTCTTATCAATAGGATAGATGCTTCAACCCATTTCATGGTTATAGATAATGTCACCCTGTATATCTAGTGGATTTCTTTGATGGGAATCACTTCAGGCAATCTTTCTTTGAGTCTCTTAGCCATCAGATTTAATTAAAAGGATATTCTTTTTTTTTTTTTTAAGGAGAGAGGCTGAGGTCTTAATTGTTGGCTTGTTTTCTTAGTCCCTGAGAGATTAACTGGGAGGAGCCTTGGTTTGAAAAAAAAAAATCATGATTTTAAGAGTCTCTTGGGGGTCATTCTCACATTATTGAGGGAAGGGACAAAAAAACCAAAGTCTTGATTAGAAGAAATCTGTAGGGAAAAGCTAACATTTAAAGAGCACCTAGTCCAGGCTCCCTTCATGTTGCAGGTATAGGACACTGGTGAGGCAGCTCTGCAACTAAGAATAGAACCAGAATAGAACTAAGGAGTCAGAAAACCTCGATCCATGTCCTGGCTCCTCGACTTATTATTAGATGTGTGACCTTGGGTGGACTTCTTCCTGCCTCACTTTCCTCATCTGTAAAAGGGGAAGTAACTCTGCTCTATCCCTTGTGATCCAATTGGATGATTCTCTGAACCAATGATTTCATAGTAAGAAAATCCGTTGTGTTAACGCTGACACTCAGAACTTCCAGTTGATGACCTCAATACCTATGCTCATGAAAGAATGTAAAGATTTGCATAGTTGAGGGGAAGAAGAGAAGAATGCTGAAGTTGAAACTATGCTGGTTCCCTTTATCTACAGGTAGCCAGATGGTGAAGTGAATAGAGTGCTGAGCCTGGAGTCAGGAATACCTCAGTTCAAATTCTGCCTCAAACATTTATTAGTTGTATTTTTGTGGTTCAGTTGTATCTGACTCTTCACAACCCCATTTGGAATTTTCTTGGCAAAGACACTGGATTCATTTCCCATTTCCTTCTCCAGCTCATTTTACAGATGAGAAAACTGAAGCTAAGAGCATTAAGTGACTTGCCCAGGGTCACACAGCTAGGAAATATCTGAAACCTGATTTGAACTCAGGTCTTCCTGACTCTAGGCTCAGCACTTACTCTATTGCACCACTTATCAACCCTTTATTTGCTGTGTGACCCTGGATCTGTCTACCTCAATTTTCTTAACTGTAAAATGAGGATAATAACTGTACCTACCTCCCAGTGTCAAGGCCAGGATCAAATGAGATATTAATAAAATACTTAACACTGTGCCTGGTACAAAGCAAGCACTTTAAAAAATTTTTAAGTTGTCAGTAAATGATGCTTACTTCCCCTAAGGCACATACAATGTTTTGAGTCATCAGAATAGGTTTCCTTGAGAACAGTGAAAATATACCATTTAGTGGATCCTATGTGATTAAGGCAATGGTCATTCTTTAATAATTTGCTGAGGTTATAACTATGGAGAAGTAGTGTGGCGCTGTAAAATGAGGGCTGGATTTGGAGTCAGATGATTAGGGTTCTAATCTGACCTCTCCTACCTATGTGACTGTGGGCAAGTCACTTAATTTCTCTGGGCCCATTTCTCATCTGGAAAAGGAAGTAAGACTACACATCCTCTACAATCCTTTCCATGTCCATCTAGGATCCTAGGGGAAGGTTGTAAAATAAAATGAGCAGAAAAAGGAGAATACACTCAGTAACAATAAATATATGTACATCTTTCCCAGCTCTAAATCTAGGGTATTGTGGTATTATGAAGGCATAATACCACATACATACATAATACCATACAAGGAAACTGTAATTACAAATAATTATAATGAACAATTTGGGTCCTAGAGAAAAGAAAGATGATGAAACAGCTCTCTTAGTAGAGAGGTGGGGGGCTACTGCTGAGGAATATTGCATGTACTCATAGGATCACAGAAAATCCCAGATTGATAGCTGAAAGGGTCATCTAGTCTGACCCCTTCCATTTACAGCTAAGAAAATAGACACTTATCAAGGTGCTATGGCTTGTTCAAGGTTACACAAGTAGCAAATGGCACCACTAGGATTGAAACCTAGACTCTAAAATCTAGCCCACTTTCTACATGTCCTGTCAGACCAGGTTGCTATGTCAGTTGGTCTTTATTAACTTTTTCTTTGTTTGGAGGGAGGTTTAGGGTTAGGGCTCTGGAGGTTATATCCAAAAAGGCATCAATAAAATTTATTTGAAAAAAATAAAAAATACCATTAGCTAGAATTACAATTTAATTTCTGCACACCTGCATCAGGAGCTACAACTGTAGAAGGATTATTTGTTGACAGTTTAATCCTGAGGAACTCCTGAGTTCCTTAGGGTGACTCTCTAGGTACAGACTGTTTGAATTTGTAGCCTGTGTGATGCATTATCATCACATATTCATGAAATTATAGGAAGTAAACACCCTAGTGGCAAAATCAAACATAATAAAAGCCCAAGCCTTGTAGCATGGTTATTTTATGGCACACTGAATTTATTTAACCAAGTATTATCATTTTCATCCTCTCCCTATATTTCCTCCTACACTTCCCCACTGCCCAGTCCTTCCTGATTACTAAAAGTGGGAAGAGGGACTCAAACAACTTCTTCTCTTCACAGGGCATTTCATCTGATGTTTTATATCTGCCAGGTGCTCAAAAGGACAGTGGTGACTCCTGTGATCAGTTCTCTACTTGCACTCTCTGACAATGGGTTCAGGCCTGAAATATGGGCTTTGTGAGACTTGAAGGATAGAGATCAGTGAACTAGAAAAAATGCTTTCACAAGATCAGGTCCCAGCTTCTGTCATCTAAAGCATCTGCCATTCTGCTCTCCAAATACTCCAGTGTCAACAGAGCAGCAGTCAGGGTAGAGTAGAAAAAATGGGGTTCTCTAAATGCCTTCTAAATAAAGCATTGCTAGGAGACAATACTGGAAGCACTGATACTGAATGGATGGTTCACTCTTGTACTGCTAGCTGAGAGGCAGAACTGAACCAGTGATTGTTGGCCACCAATAAGTAATGATCAAAAGAACTAACATGAAGTGATTTAAGAGAAACCTCAGAAGATTTGTTATCTTCTGATGCAGAGTGAAGTGAACAGAACTAGAAGAAAAACCTGTACTATATAGGGTGTCCCAAGCTTAAAACCTCACTAAGACTTTTGGAATATTCTACATAAACAATGTTGTAAAAAACAGTTTTTGAAAACTTAACAACTCTGATCAACACAATGACCAACCCGTATTCAAGAGGACTGATGATAAAGCATGGTACCTATCTTCTGACAGAGACATAAAAGACCACATATGCAGAAGGAGAAACACATGTTTGGACATGGTCAGTTTGGGAATTTGTTTTGCGTATCATTTATGCATTTTTGTTACATTATGCTTGATTATACATATTTGTCACAAGGATTTTGTTTCTCCCTCACCAAGAGAGAGAAAATAAAGTTATTAGTTGAAACAAATAAAGTTTAATCTTTAAAACAAAAAAGTAAAATTAAGGTGTTGCACTCATGATTTGATTGAGCCTTTTCTCTGTTGCCAACAAAGAATCCAAAATAATTAACTTGGGGCCTGGAGGTTTACCTAAAGTCAATGAAGCAAAGTCTAGACAAGAATAAACCACTAACATGATGCTATTTGTGTTTAGGGTTCCTCTCCATTACCCTTTCAGTGAAATTCATTTTTAATTCTTCAGAAACCATTTTATTTCACCTTGAAGACATACAGCAATACAGGTAGAAAATTAGTATTAAAAAGATGGGCCTTTGTTTTCATGGGAAATTTGGAGTCACTAAAGGAGCTTTCCAGTCTTTTGAAGGCAGTCTAATGTCTCTCCTATTCAACTTTGGGTCCAAAAAGTTATTTATCTGTATCGTCTGACCCACATATTTTATACAAACGTATGCAAATATGTGTGTATAAATATATGTGTACATATATGTATGTGTGATGAAGAAAGTGAGACAAAGAAAGGCAAGCTCTGTTGTCCATTCATGTCATAAATAATCTGAGTAATAGGTATAGATGGCATCAATGAATTACATGATAGGAAGGTAAAGATGTGCTGATAGTGTCTTGATGTTGAGGGATGACAGGTAAACATCCAGAGAGCTCAACTAGTATCCTCAAATTTCAGTAGAAATTGAGGGAGGCTTCCAGAACATTGGGTCATGAATTAATATTGGATGAGGAGGTATTGATGAAATGACATATCCATTGGAATATGTATGAAACTATTAAAGCTTAAAACTGCAGAGACACTTTTGAGATTGTGTGCCTGCATGTGTGTGCGTGTGTACACATATACACACAGAGTAACTGATACATAAATGTAAGTCTTAGCCAATGACACAAGATATTAAATTAATTCACCTCTTTCAGGGGAATTGGTGGAATACTACTGTGCTGTAAGAAATAATAAGCAAGTTAATTTTAGAAAAACATAGAAAGATTTGTATGAAATAATATACAGTGAACAGAGAACGAAGAGAACATTGTATACAGTAACAGAAATATTGTTCGAAGACTAAATGAATGACTAAACTATTCTAAGTAATGAGTAATATGAACATTCAAATTGATGATGAAGGACTGATGAAGGAAGATACTATCCACCTGCAGAGAAAGGACTGATGTATGGAAATGTGTTTTTGTATGGTTCCACATAAATATCTATATCAAACATTGGCCTTCTCTAATATGGGATTGGAGGGGGGGAGACAACTTGGAATTCAAAATATAACAAAATAAAATAAATATTTACTAAAATAAAATAAAGGGGATTGGACCAACTTCCAAGGATCTTGAATAAACATTCTTCCTCTTTTCTTTTGAGCCTTGGCATGGACCTAGGTTTGGTTACTAGATGGGACCAAAAAGGATAGGAACCCAAGTTCCAGATGGGTTTTTGAGGCAGTACCAGAAGGGAAGTGCAGACTGAGTCACCACTACTAACAGGAAAGTAGGCAGAAGCTCCCAGGAAATCTTCTCCCAAATACCAAAAGAATCGAATCTTCTCCTGGTTTTTCTCCTTGTATGCCTTGTTTTCCCAGAGAGACTGTAAGGTCCTTGAGGACAGGGATTCCATCATACATTTCATTTCCCAAATGGCCTAGAACAATGCTGTATGCAAATAATACATGCTTATTAAATATTTTAAATAAATAATAACTTACTTTCCTTTAAAAGGCTGAATAGGCATTTATGCTTTAAAATGAAAAATTCAATGCTCTTTCACCTCTCATACTTTTACAGAGAACATTTGGACTCAAATAATTTGCACCTTTGAAAAAAAAAGGGGGGGAGGGAGCATCAGAGTAACAGCAGTGGCCTGCTACTCCTGTAAACTTTGCCTACTGACTTCAGATCCTAGGAAAACATCCTGACAACAATTCAACCAAGTGAAAACAAACCCTAACCAACAGTTCAACATAGTAGGCAATTAAGAGTCTACTATATGCCAGGCCCAATACAATGTGTTAGATATGCCTTGTGGTGGTCATGGTACCCTGAAATAGGATAGGAGAAGCCTACTTCAACTACTGGGTATTCTCAGAGACTCTAAGCTAACATGAGGTTATTGGGGTGGCAGGAGTGAGACAGAGAGGCTCTTTCCTTCCTATGGTACTTTTGTCCAACAAACTGCCTTGCCATTGGAGGACAGTCTCAAGGATGAAGTAGATCCTCCCTTTGGTCCCCTATAGTAGTCTTGGGGAGAATAACCAAGTACCCATCCCATAAATGCCAGGCCCCTTTCCCCATGGCCTTCCTCCACTACCATACCAGACAGACCATATGTGATTGGGAAAGGTTGCCTGGGGACCACATATTCTGGGAACCTTTGCCATGAAGGGACACCCAGAAATAGCTATGTCAGAACCATCCCTAGGCTTTCTGGCCTATCCTCCCACCCCTAATCTCCAACCAAATTTGTGGGGGGGGGTCTCAAAATTCCTAAATCTTATGATTCTAAGTAACTTACCTCAGTAAGCTTCAAAGTCCTCAGGGCAGCTAGGCATGGTATAGAGTGCTGGGCCTTCAGTCAGGAAGACTCAACATCTGAGTTCAACCTGATCTCGGATACTTACTAGGTATATGACCCTGGACAAGTAACTTAACCCTGTTTGCCTCAGTTTCCTCATCTGTAAAATGAGCTAGAAAATGAAATGGCAAACCACTCCAGTGTCTATGCCAAAGAAACCCCAAGTGGGGTCATACATAGAGTTGGGACACAACTAAACAACAAAAATAAAGACTGAATGAAATGACCTAAAGTCTGTTCCATTGCTAACGTGATTTTTGTTTCATACATTTTTATGTCCCTATTATGGATTACACTACATTTCAAACCAGTTCAAATTGCTTCAAAACTTCCCTTTGTTGAAGGATTTCCTAAACCTTTCCTAATCTCATGCAGCACTTTAATCTCACCTCTCTCTGCATATTGTCTTATTTTATATTAGCAATATTAGTACCTTAATTAGATAGTAAGTTTCACAAGAGCAGGTTATCTCACCTAAATTTTTGTAGCCCTTCCAGCAGCCAGAACAACATACTGAACATAGTAAGGGCTTAAAAGACATTTGTGGATGAAATATCCGATATTCCCTTTTCCTGTTAATTGGCAGGAAAAAATGGATAAATCAAAGTTTTCCTAATTGGATTTGGCTCCATAGTACACCTGATCCTTATGCTTTGTACCAATTCAATCCCCTTCTCTCAGTACAGCTCTTTATACTGTTCTTGCATAAGGCATGTCAGAGGGATAAGAGCAATAACTTCAGGTGCAACAAGGGCACTTAAGTAATTTTTCTCTTAGCCAGCTATCTGTTCGGAGCTGATCCTTTGAGGTGCCATGGACCCTGTATCCAGAGATATGCAGGTGATAGATTTGAAGGTAGGGGTGGGTTACATTTTCCCCTTCCTCCACTTGTGTTACTACATGCTGGGGCAAAAAGAAGGGGAGATCAGAAGAGTTCATTCTCTTTGCTCATATGTAAGATTTTTACTGTTTAAATAATGTTTTTCTTTTTCTCTCCCACCTCCATTTCTCCCTTGCCCCTCCCCTGATCCAGCTTCAGCATGGACAGTGTTTATTGCCCTAGATGGTGTTTAATTGGGGCACCAATGAATCCATAAGGTACTGAAGAATCCCTCCCTGGCTAAGAAAATGGCCTGCCCCCAGTGAGTACTGACTGCTGTACTCCCTCCCTAGCTTGGTAACTGATGGGTTGCCTGGCAGGTAGAGAATGTTGTCCATTCACAGCTAATGATCGCCTCAGGCACTAACCGATGGAAAATCCAGGAAGTCTGCTGAGCAGTAGTGTGTAGCCCAGGATAATTGTATGGACCAGTTTAACACAGGGATTTTGGAACGGAAGTGGGGGACATACACACGTATATACACACATATGTATAGGTAATATATAGTATATGTGCATATATTATATATGTATATGTATTTGCATATTTCTTTTCTCTCCCTCCTTTTTTTTCTCTTCTTCCTCTTTTCTGATTTATCCCCTTATGTTTCTTAGCATTTAATGCTCATGAGCTTGGAATGGGAAAGGGTTTTAAATTCATTCGTTTTAATACATGTAAAATGTTTATTCATAGGTCATAGATTTAGATCTGGACTGGTAGTAGGAGAACCTCTAGTCCTGCCTCCCCTATTATGGATGGAAAAAAAAACAACCCCTAAGGTCCAAAGGGGTCATGTGACTTGTTTAGGGTCACAGAATTGAGTCATATGACTTGGTTAGGGTCATAGAGTCAGTAAAGTGTCAGAGCCAACACTTGAACCCAGATGCTCTGGCTCCAAGTCCAACATCACTTATACCATATGCGTTCTGTTTTGACACAATAGACACTTCTAAACAAATACACAAACCAGACAAAAATACACTGCCTTGAAAAACAATTAAGCAAAAGATAGGTAGAATTTTAAAGAATCATATTTGCAACAAATGAGTGTTAAAACTAAACACCAAGAGGAAGATGAAGTCAGTTTACAAGAAACATAATTAACATGTTCTTCCTATTCCCTGAACCTTTTGTCTGGTTGAGGACAAACCAAAGGAACAATAATAAACTTTAATAAAATTAAAGATGATATCAGGGAGAAACCTTAATCAAAATAGTTGTATGAGAAAATAAAGGCCAATGTACAGACCTCCAATGCTATATTATAAATACGTTAGGCAGCAGCATCTCCTTTGTTTCCTTGTTTTTAGAAAACAGTGCTATGCTTTCTCTTCCTATATCCAACTCCCAAGTTTGTACCTGTTAACATCAGAAAGCAAGGGAGAGTGAGCTTACAGTTGGGGGGGGGGGGGGGGGGAAGGAATTCAAAAGAGAGCTCCAGAGCTTCAATCTATTCAGACCAAGGGAAATGACAATCGTTTCCTTAACACTGGAACCTTTGAATTGTGGCCTGACTTCCAATACCACTCAACCCCCATTCCCTCCTAACCCTTGGAGAAAGTAAAACAAGACATTAAACGTCCAATAATCTCATATTGTGATGATCAATCAAAACCCAAAAGAGAAGGCCAATTTATAGAAATTGTATCCGCCTCACTGGGCGGCTGAGGAGCTAAAAAGAGCACTACTACTCTGCTTTGATGTGTGAAGTTGCCGAAAAATGACAAAAGCAAAAAAATATTGTCTATACACATGGGGTCTTTTCAAAGGGAGAGGCTGCACTAGGAGAGTACTCTGTTGTTTCAGTTCATCGTAAAAAAAATACAGAAACAAGCATATGTTGAGGCCACATCAAAGCTATTTTTATTATTTTTTGGCTATTTTCAGTTGGAGTTTCCATTGGTTTTTGTTTGATTTGTCCCTGGTGAAGTTTATTTACAGAATCATCCTTTAATGGGCAGTCTACTTTGTTCTTCAAAGTTGGCTCACAAGACTTCTCCATCTCCTTTCTTCCCCCCCCCCCCCCCCAGGGATCTCACCTTTGTCTATTTACCTCTCCCTCACCCACCCCCATCTCACAAAGTCCTTGGATGAATGGATTCAGCCTTCATTAACCCCTCGATTGCCAGAGCCTTTTCTTTGTACCTTACTAATTGTCTCCTTTTGATAATACCCAAGTTTTTGGGTTGAAGGAATGGGAAAGGACCTCTTGACCACTTTGACTGGCTTTCCACATGAGCCTGAAAATGTCTACAAATTTGAAACAGCTGCCTGGCTTGCTTGGGTCTGATTGCTAAAATATGCCGACTTCTTCTTCCCTCCCTTTCCCCTCCCCCTTTTAATCTGTTTCATATTCACAAATTAAGCATTTAGTCTAGGTAATAAATCAGGAGCAGTTTACAAGGCTTACAGGAGACAAACAAGCGGAAAAGGGCAAAACACAATCCCCTGAAAGGAGAATAAGTGTAGAGGGGAGGACGAGTTTGGAACTCCCCTGGGATCCTAACAAGAAGAGCAAACCCAGAGCCTCCTGACAGGCTGCCAAGACACACACACTTTCTCCTGTCCCCGTGCCACCATGTGCTTCGGGTCCTAAAGGAAATCCTGAGCAACCAGCCAGTCCTGGTAGGGTCAGGGCTTCAAACTCATTAACCACCAAAGCCCTCAGGCTTAAACCCAAAGAGCCCAGGCCCAGCTGAGCCCTACCCTAGCCACCTCCAGCCCCACCCCTTCTTCCACCACAGACACCACCCAATCTGCACCACCCTCCTTTGGCAGGGGGATACAGCTGCTTTGGCAGAAGCCTATAAACTCCCCAGGCACACTCCAGATAGCCCAGACTAAAGTTAACACCCGTTCCTGGGACAAAAATCAGTTTTTTCCACTTCTCCCTCAGCCTTCACATCCCACCCCATCCTGCCCCCACCCAGAAGCCTAAAACGCACCAATGGGCCAACCATGGGTCCTTGATTACTTTAATCTGCTCTTCCTCGACTGTATGGTGTTCCTTGACTAGGGTGTTAGGGTTCCCCCCAAAACTTCTTCTGGGAGCCAACATTCCTCAGTTAAGGCCAAGGGAAGAAATCCGTCCCATTAGGCCGAGCACAGCCGGATGGCCTTTAGTTTGGGAAGCCAGCCCAGGCCTTAATGGCCAGAATGGTTCCTTGCTGCAGACAGGCTAGTTACCCAACCCGCAGAATGAGGTCACAGGATGACTATCTTCGAGTTTTCCAATCAAGCCACCCCTTTAGAAGACCCTCGTGGGGGAAGGAAAGGAAGCGGAGCCCCGTCCTCCCAGACACCCCCATTTCTCCTTTTCTCTCTTCACCCTAAGCTCAGTGGCCTTTTACGACTTTAGGATCAGTCCGGCTACGGTCAAGTTCCTGCCTGGGGAGGGAGTGAGGGACAGAGCCAGGGCGCTGCGGCCACGTCCGGCCAGGTCCTCAGCCCCGAGGCAGCCGCGGCCAGTTCGGGGTCCTGAGTCCCGCCCTGACTCGACCTTGTCCCGGACTCGACCCCGGCTCCTCAAGTTTCCTATCGATTTGCATTCCGCTTCTACTCAGTACAGCCTCTGCCTCAGGGCAGCCGGAGGCGGCAGGCTACCGGCAGACCACGGCCCATCCCCGCCGTCCCACCTCCCCTCCCATCCGGACTCAGGCTGCAAGAGGGTGGGGGGCGCCCCCACCCACCCACCCACAACCCTCCATTCCTCTCCCGAACATACATCCAGACTGCGAAAGCCATTAACGCGGCCGCGCGAGAGACTTTTTAAATATTTACAGCCCCGCTCTCTCCACAGTAGCCAGATCCATCTTGCTGCTGGGAGCGATGTGCAGAGACCGGCGGAGGCGTGAGGAGGGAGGGAGGAGTTGCAAGGAGGCTGGGGAGGCGTAGGTAAAGAGGGTTTTGTATTTTAAATGTTGAGGGGGAGGGCAGGAACCGCAGCAGACCTCGCCTTCAGCACCCATTAACCAACCTCTCCCCTTCCCCCTCCTGGCACACACACACACACACACACACACACACACACGCACGCAGTTTTTCCCCTCGTCCCGAAGCCTGCACCTTTGGTCCCCCCGCCCCCGGCCTGGGCCAGGATCGCCACGCGGCATTCTGAACAGTGGGCGAGACAGCGCGGCAAACGAGCAAAGAAGGCGAAGCCGGTTTGCAGCACACCCAGACCCAAGTAGGGGCAGAAATGGAAACGGGGAGGGGGGGGAAAGGAATCGGATAGGGGCCAGGGATGGTGAAAAGAAGAGGCAGGAGAGAAAGGAGGCCGATTTAAAGATTTTTGCATGAAAGAGCAACACAGACCTGCGACCGCCCGCCTGGTGAAATTTGATGAGATCTCTTGGCGAGGAGGCGCTGTCAGAGACTATTTATCTCTCGCCAGAGTGGAGGCTTCGTTTCCCACTTCGCCTGTGAGTAACAATGGCAGCGATCAGCAGCTTTTCACGCGCTTCAGTGGATGAATGGATTGCGGAAGATGCCTGTGCTCCGCTCAGATGGCTTTCTGATTTGCCCCCTCCTCTTCTCCACTCAGACACCCCCGCCTTTTGCACCAACCTCCCACCCCTAAAACCAAACTTCGGGGGAGAGCAAGAGCTACTCTCGACCTGAGTGTTTAGACCACTCTCATAAGTCTATACCGCCCCCCAGTAAGGCTTCCCTCACCTCCACCTCTTCCCTCCCCTGTTTTCCCAGGGCCTTGGCACCCTGCCACCAAATGTCATTAGGGGTTGAAACTTGACCCAAGACTCCCCCCCCCCCCCCCCCCCCCCCCCCCCCTCTCCGCGCGCCTCCCCGGTGGAAACACGGTCCACCCCCCCCCCCCCCCCCCACCCCCCCCCCCCACCCACCCCCCACCGACCCGCACCACGAAAACACACCGACGCCGCCGCCCTCCTCAC
>NW_027187315.1:3350989-3352902 GCF_028583685.1 Petaurus breviceps papuanus
GTTTTTCTCTCTCTCTCCCCCCCCCCCCCCCCCTCCCCCCTCCCCCCGCCCTTCCCTCTCTCTCCTTTCCTTCTCTCCCTCCCCTAGGTACCTCCCTCTCCCTCCCCCCCCCCCCCCCAGGCAAGTTTACTTTCAAGGAGTTGGACCGTGTTTCCACCGGAGAGGCGCGCCCAGTGCAGGCGGCTGGGAGGGGCAGGGGCTGGGGTGTGAGGTGTGTATTTAGCCAGCACACTGGCCAATGGGAATTCGCAGACTCTAGGCAGAGAGCCAGCAAAAGCTCTCGAGTCACCAACCCACCCCCACAGCCTTTGTTACTGCTAATCCGCCTGGGAGACCCTTCGGAAGACGCACACAAATCCTCTCTCTAAGGTCTCCCCCACTCCCTCCTCCCACGCACCTTCTAGCGCTTGCCACCCAAAGCTACATACAGTTCCCAAAGCCAGAAGAATGAAGACACCCCGTAACTGAAAGCGCTCTCCCTTTTCCAGTCTTCCGTCTCTCAGAAGTTTGTCTTTAACCCTGAAAAATAGGACTAGTAAACGCCCCGGCATTCAGAAGCCCTGAATCAGAATAGTCCAATAGTGCCTAACTCCGGGCTGATCCGGGATGAAAGGAGGGAGGTCCGTGAGGAAAGGAGGGAGGGTCCTTCAATTTCCTTTTTCTCTGGTTGTTAAACTAGACGCAGAATATTATTGTGAAGGGACAGAGACAGAGATATGTAGACACAGACAGATTGCATGATCAGGAAGATGGATAGAGCATGCTATACATGGAGATACTGAGACAAGGCAGAGACTCGAGTATGCAGAAAGAAGTAGAAGGCAACATAGGCAGGTGAAAACAGAGGGCAAGGGAGGCAGACCTGAAAACAGAAGTAAGAGAGAAGCAGAGATAGCCCCTCTCTGAGAAAGACACTGTTGACTAGCATAGAAACGAAACAGAGTAACAGGGAGAGCGAGAAGCAGAAAGAGCGAATGAGACTAAGAATTAAAAAGAAAACATAAGCAACAGTCAGAAACAGGCATAAACACTCAGGCAGATACTAATACTGGCTGAACATCAGGATAAAAAGAGATCTGAAGTTTGTTTTTTTTTTTTGTTGACTAACTTTCCTATCTGTTCACCTTTTGATCCCAATTGCCCGTCCTTTTAGATCCCCAGTAACTCAGGCTCTGTTCAACTAGTAGCCAATGAAGGGGAAACCTCACTTTCGTTCATTTATTCATTCACTGAATTGGGCTCCTTTACATTCCTCTTCCCATTCTTTTAAAAACTGAGATAGGACCCTGATGTTGGGTTGCATAGGGAAAGGGAAAGAGCCCAGCCAGTGAAGCCAGCCTAGAGGGATCAGGGATAACTATGAAATAAAAGATGTCTCAGCACTTTTTCTAGTATGCATTTACAGCACAAATAAAGCTAATTTCTCCACTGAGGACCTCAATCAAGTATTTATTTGATGGGCAAGATGCACGAAAGCTTAAGCACTATCCTTAACTGAAAATCAACCCTCTAAGTTTTCTGACTGCAAGGTTGTCATTTGCTGGAGTTATGCTGATTTCCTGACCCTCTTTGAATTCAAGAATAAGTGTGAACTTTTCCAGAGCACTAGGTAGTTAAATCCAGAGTGAAACCCATAATTGACTTGAAGATCTAAACTGTATTCTCACTGACCCTCTCCTCCAACCCCCACCTCCAGCTCCTAGAAAGTTGCTGGCTCCCTAATTCCTTATACCCTTGATTTGTGTCTCTTGACTCCTCCAATCTACTGAGCTCCCTCCTTTGGACACACAGTGAAACCCTTTGGGAACCAGACCCCATAGACAAGACATAAAACCAAGCACTTCTACCCTTCAACACTTTCTGGCCTGCTTCTGCCCCCACTTACAATCCCCACACACATCCTTCCTACCCCT
>NW_027187315.1:3352912-3367355 GCF_028583685.1 Petaurus breviceps papuanus
AGAAGCAAGAAACAGCAACTTAGCACAAGTGATCACTTACCCTGTTCCCCCACACAGGTGAGAGAAAGAGATGGAGATGGAGAGGCTTGAGATGTGTGAGTGCAGAAGGAGGAATGAGAGAAAGGGGTTACAGGGATAGAATGAATAGTCCAGTTAGGAAACACTAGGAAGGGCAAACAAATCCTCATTCCCCTTTCCTTTCCTCTGATCCTTCCAAGGCCCAGCTTGCAACCTAACAGACCTCATCATTTTCCACAGGCATCTTGTTAACAGGCCGCAACAGCCTGAAGAGCAGCAGCAGAGGAGCAGCTGTTAGTGCCTAGCTGAGTGCTTTCACAAGTCTTGTGTCTTTTTTGTTTTCTTTCAGCAATACCTTTGATTTTCTCAGGACCATTCCCTCTCCTCACAGGTCACCTTTGTCCAAATCATCCCCTCCTCCAGAACACTTCCTGTGCCTTGTATTTATCTAAGGTTTCTGAGCAATAAAATCACAGCTAAAGTGTTAGGCATGCCTTATGATGCTCATCACATCTTCTATCATGTAAAACTATTTAATAGTCAGTATCAAATATAGATATTTAAATCAATAGTTGAACATCACTTGGGAAATAGCTCAGTCAGGATATGGCACAGGAAGGTAATTGTTTCTCCAGGAAAATAAAGGAATGCTTACTTGAGCCAAGGTGAGCAAAGAATCAGCATACAACAGAGACTAGAATAAATGTATCTTAGGAATAAATATTAGTTTATAAACCTTATTTCTCATTATGCTAAAAATGTATTTTCCCAAAGGTACTGAAAAGAGACCAAAAAATAGCAGGTCTTTAAGAGGCATTACTACAGATTCTACTGTTGTTTAGCTTGGGTCCTTTATTCCCTAAGCCCCCTCCCCTAATATTCAACTCTGATATTCAAGCACTGAGTTCTCCTCAGTTTCCCAATGAACCTTCTCTGGACTCCATATTTTCATGGACTTGTTAGATCACCACAGACATTGGAGGCTCTTGGCATAAGCTTACAGAGGACCAGAAATCTTAAAAGCTTAGTATATTCTTTGCAAAGGAAAAGAAACTGGAATAATTATCCCCAGAACTGGATTCAGAATATTTTAAGCAAAAACATGGCCTTAGAGAAAGAAGTGCTTAACCTTCAGGTTCACTTGGATATGGGGGATAGACTGGGACAAAGATTAAAATTCTGATTATCTTCAACCAATCACAGTGATATTTATTAAGAGCCTACTATGTGCCAGGAACTGTTCTAAGCAAATATGTACAGAGAAGAATCCAAATTGAAAAAGAGAAAACTTATCAGCCAGAGGAAGAATGGACTCCTGGGATGCATAATTAGCTTCTCAGTAATACTTTTCCAGATCAGAGAGGAACACACATTTCTGACTTCTTTATCAGAACAGAGAATTATACTTTATCCAGTGTTTAAAAAGAAATAAGTGATATTGTCCTATGATTTGGGGAACTAAAAATACCTTTTGAAAGATAAACTTTCTATTTAGTGAGCACAAAGGAAAAGAAGCTGGAAATGAGGTATATGTTGAAATTACCTGATTCTGCAACAAGTAATATTTGAGTTATCAAAGAATTCAGCTCAACAAATATTTATTAAGTACTTGCTATATTCAAGGTTGTGTACTAAATACTGGGTGTACAAAAAGGAAATTGAAAAAATCCTTGCCCTCAAAGACCTTACCTTCTTTCCCAACCTTTTTGGAATATGGAACATACAGAAGAAACTATGTAACTATCTATCTATCTATTTAGTAATCTCAAGGAGAGCATGCCAATATCTGGGGACAACAGAAAAGGGTTTCTGTTGGAAGTAGCATCTGAGCTGTGCTTTGAAGGAAGTTATTGAGTTTTAAGTGAGAATATTTCAGACTTGGAGCACATCATACAGGTAGACATAGTATATATACATATATATGCCTATGAGCTAGGCTTCCAAGTTATACTATTAATTTTGACAGTACCACGTTTTGTCATAACAGTGGTAAAAACTAATATAGATTGACCTGGAAATCTTACTTTGGTTATAAATTGGTTCATTCAATAAGACACCTCTGGAAAATCCTCATAGCCTTGATTTGCTTAAAAGTTAGAAAGGAAGGGAAGGAGTGTTAGAAAATGATGGTTAATGTGCTGGTTGGTAGTCATAATTCTTTGTTACCTAACAGTTGTCAGAGAAGCATCAAAGAAAGCACTTTTTAACATCACCAGAACATCAGTCACCTGAAAAGCTGAAGTTATGTTGCTTCAGGCATAGATCTATGGTTGGGTCATGGGATATGTGAACACTTTCATACTTGAGGCCTGAGAGAACATGTGGAAATGTTACAATGCAGAGTAATGGTATCGAACAAGCAAGACCCACTGCACAAAAACCCTCCTCAAAGAAAGGAAAATTCCGGGGGTTATATTGGAATATGTTGGATGTGTGTCATCACCAAAGGACCACACAGTTATCACCTCCCTTTTTAATCAAGACAATCCCCACGACAACGCCTCTGCATGCAACTGCCAGGGCCAGGACTCTCAAAGAATCTTCCGTTTTTTTTTCTGGATCTTTGAGCCTTATGTCCGAATTAGCAAGCATGGCAATCAGTTCCCACTGTCTTGAAGTGACAAGGCATCGAGCCACGGACAAGGTGTGAGACGACGGAAGGGAACTGAGCAGAGAGAACATCAAGACTGTGTACTGGAGATCAGAAAAGATCGGCTCAGGAAAGCCACAGGATTCCAGCACCCAAGTTCCTTGAGAGACACAATGCGCAGGCGCCTGGGGGTGGGGGGGCGGAGAGGGTGGTAGTGGTGGTGGTGTGTGTGAAGATTCTGAAATAGGCTGCCAAGCGGCCTCCCAGGCTGCTTTGCCTACCCTTCCCACATTGAAAAGGAGACACTTGGGAGCACTAGAGACTAGAAGAGCAACTAGCGAGGTTGCCTGGTATATCTCCTACACCCCTCAGCCAGTGCAGTTACTGCGAGGAGAAAGCTAAACTCATTGCATTTTCGCTGAAGGCGGTTGGTACAATCTAGGAAGAGAAAGGATAGATGTTTATATAGTTCTATGACAACAAATAATGCCGGCCGTCATAGAAAGAATAGACAGAGGCTCCCCACCCTTGTTGGGACGATTGGAACTTCTAAAGGAGCTGCTACGTAGATAGCTCCTTCCCAGAGGCTTTTCAAGAAGCCCTGTTCCAACAAAGACAAGTATGACGATTCCTAGGCCCGCGTTTTTTTCTTACTAGGCACTGGCCTGCTAGGTGAGGGAGGTTGGGGGGCGGGGGGGGGATGGGGAGTGGTGCACTTAGGCTAGGAATTGTTCTTCCTCTTCGTTTATTCTTGTTGAAATTTTAGTATAAGGAATTCAGGGACAGAATATTACCCCATCTCCCAAGTAAAGCTTAGAAACAACCTGGGTGAGAGGGGCAGACTATCAATGGAGAGGGGCAGACCATCCATGAAGAGGGAGCTTATAGCAGGGGTCAGCGAAGGGACGGTTCCTTGAAGCCAACAAGTTGCCGGGCAGAGATAACAGCTGGGGTGGGGGATGGGGGGAGGGCTTGGGCAGACACGATTGAACGATCTCAAGCTAGAAAATTCAACAAGAGGCAGCGGCGGCGGATCCAATTAGCCGCGCCAACTGGGAAACAAGAGAGCGACACCGCAGGCCACCGCCAATCCTGCGGGGGGAGAGGGGGGAGGGAGTGACTGAGTGAGGGAGCCTGGTGAAAGGCTGCTAGGGAGGAGTGGGAGCAGGTAGCGGGGAGGGCCCCTGGACCTCCAAGCTGCTGAGGGCAGTGAGCCTCGGGGTCCCGGCTACTCCGGCTGGGGACCAGTGCACGCCTGGTGTTTACATACAGTCTTTCCGATGCAGTATCATATTTCAGGCCCGCCTTCGGGGAGCCCGGGGCGGGCCGGCGGCCGGGTGGAGGAAAAAGCTGGAAAGACCACAGGAAGGGCGGGGGAGGGGGGGGAGAGAGTAAAGGACGAGAATGAGGCATGGCTGCTGGTGGCCAGGAGCAAAAGCGAATAAGAGGAAAGGTTACAGAGCAGCCTGCAGTAGCTTGGGTTTAATAATAACTCCATTCTCTTTTCCAGCTAAAGAAAGGGGGGAGGGGGAGGGAACCTATAGAAAGTAGGGGGAGGGAGAAAACCGTTCAGGACATCTGGAGTAGTCCAGGATGAAGAGGATATAAAGGTTAGGGTTGTGGTATCAAGTCCATTTTTCGTAAAAGCTCGTTTCTGTAGGGGGTGAGAGCGGTGTGCATTCTAGAAGCGACACGCCTGCGATTCTAAAGACCTCGTTTAGACCGTAACTCGCTAGGAGTCGACGACGCTAGCTTCAGCATCCTTCACCCCAGGGGGCAGCGCCCTTTGACCTACTCCACTCTCGACTGCCTGACCCTTGTCATTTCTCGCTGTGGGGGGGAGGGGACGAAGGGGGGATTCTCTGGCCTCTAGGGGAGGAGGGGAAGAGAGTGGAAAGAAGGAGCTGGAGGAGTGTCAGAAGTGATCTCCTTCAGAAAAGAAGCTTTCTCCTCCACCCCCTCCCCTGCCCTCCCCAGTCTCCCCCAGTGCCTGTGGGCAACCTCCCTGGCCTCGGTCCGAAGCCGAGAAATAGTAAGATCTAACCGCTTTGCTTTTTATTCAAGCTGGCAGGGACGGCAGCATGGTAACTCTACCCAGTGCTCTCAAGCTGCGGTTGGTGAGTTTCCAGCAGTAAAGTCAATCAGTAAACAGCCTCGTGCGCCCCCAGTTCCACTCCCCACCCCCTTCATTCTCCCTGTGCTGGCTGGGAACCTCACCCAGACACCAACATATCCCGCCCTCTCTCAGGCTCCAGGGCCGCGGCGATCGGAGAAGGGAACTGCAACGAGACAATTGTGGCAGGGCCTCTGCTCTGGAAACAGCTCTCCTCCCTACCCTCCCTCCCCCGCCCCGAACTACTCTACCCCCACTGCTGACTTGGCCCTTGGAGTTGGTGTTCTGAAGGAGAGGCCCGGGGTGCTGTGAGAAGGGGAGGGCTAGCTGCCGCTGCCCCCCCCCCCCCCCCTAGTTGAATGTCAGCTTTGTTCCAGAAAACAAGGGAAGCATTAGGCTGCTGCCCCCGGGGGAAACACAAAACTTCTTTTTGAATCTCAGGAAGGATGGCTGACTGCGCTACGGGGCTCCAGGGAAAGAGGCCGAGACAAGAGAGGGAGCTAGAAGGGAAAAGAGTGAAGAAGAGAAGAGACAGGGAGACACTGAAAGGAAAGAGAGAAACAAAGGAAAGTAAGTCGAAGAAGAAAGAACGAGTGAGACGGAGGATAGAGTAGGGGAGAATGACCAAGAAGGGGAGAGATCCAAGGAGACTGTGAGACCTCGACCGTGACATCGAAGAAGTGGAGAGGCCAAGTCTGCAGAGAGGACGTAGAGGACCGGGGTGAGGGCGGGGAAAGAGGAGGGGAAGGATAGTCTCCAGCTACCACGAATTCGGCGCAAAGGTGCCGAAGAACCTAGCCAAGTGACTGCTACCCAGCCGAGTGTATGCGCGCCAGAATCACTGGGAGGCCGGGAAGCCACGAGCATTCACAGAGAAGTGGCATTTTGCCATCCCGTGATAGAAGCAGCCTCGCTAGACCAGGCCCAAAAACTCTGAAACCCAAGACACCTTCTCCAGCTCCAGCACTTACCACCCCTCAATAGCCAACATCACTCCCCGATGCCGCGGCACTCCAGGGTCTCACCGGCCCCCCTCCCAGGCCCCATCACTGGTAAAATGAAAGGGAAAAGGCGGTTGTCTCCTCTCCATAGGAAACCTGGACCCTGCCTTATCTTTTCAGGGCTTGATCCCCGGCACCCACTTGATGTTGGAGGTTGGGATGAGGGTGCTTTGCCTCCAAGAGGAGCAAAAGGGGAAGCTCCAAGAGTTGAGGTGGTTCAGAAAGATGATCCTGCTGTAAGTGAATCCTCAGGCAAATGTTAACGTATATTTACTTATTTTTCCATTGATGGCTGAAATGTTCGCAATCCTGGCTTCTGGGAGTGCAAATAAACTATTTAACTGTCTGGGGGCAAGAGCAGCAGCTTGCACGAACTCACTTTCCCTCATTCCCCTACTCCCTGGGTGCTCCATTTCTGAGAACTTTGACCCTGGCCAGGGCCCAGGTTCCAGGCTATATCCATGCGGAGGAGAGCGGGAGAGGCGACAGTGTTTTCCATGCAGGGGCTCTCCCCTCTGACTCTAGGGTAGTTTAGGCTGAGAACGAGATCCTCCGCCCCCCTCCTCGCTTAACTCACTTGGTTTCTAACTTCCTCTAAATCTCCCTTTTTGCTCAGAAAAGCACAGAGGAGGGGAAACTGAGAGGAAACACGCTGCCGCTGTTCGAAATGCGGACCATGTGTGGGAACGATCCAGTCAAAGTGCAACTGCCAGCCAGGGGCGGTTGTGTGGGGGTGGGGCGGGGAGGGGATATAGTCTCAAAGTGTTGGAAGGGAGGGTCTGGGAGGCGGATTTGGGGAGAGGGGCGTCGGTGGAAGCGGCAGCCCATTAGACAGACTTTTATTCTTCCGGGTGGGCAGACATTAAAACTCTTCCCCCCCCACCCCCATTTTGGTTAAAAATCCTTCCCTTCTCCGCTGGCTTTCCTTATGGTACGAGGTAGCTGTGGAAGCGGCCGAAGTAACATCAGCAGCTAAAAGGATACGATCCAGTTTCCTGAGCTGAGGCAGCGGCCTAGGGTGACAGAGCAAAAGGCCCTCTTTTCGACAGCTCAGAGGCGAGGAGGTTATAGCAGCTTGAGTATCAACAAAGGGAGACTGGGGAGAGAGAAGAGCCAGGGAATGGGAGATGAGCGACTGGGAGGGTAAGAGGGGACAGCTGCTAAGAGCTCTCCGGCTACTGTGGAATAATAAAAAAGTAATTAATAATGATAATAAGGAAAAAATCCCAAGGCTTTCTTTCATTTCTATAGATGGCTGTATTAGGAAATGTGCTGCCCTTGAAGCGGCCTCTTTTGCCTGCCCAGTTTTCTTCCTTACACCCACCCCCACCCCCTTCCTGAGGAAGGCAAAGAGAAAGGACTGCAGCTGACAAATATTATCCATTCTCCCCATCGATCGGAACATATACAGATGTGAGAGCTCGATGTGCGCTGCGAACCGGTGGATCCACCCTTCTCTCTCCCGCTCTCCCCCTTCCGGAGGTTCAGGCTCGCCGCCCCCTTCTCATTCCCCCCCCCTTTGTTCTCCTCCCCTTTCTCTCTCTTTAAATAGATTTCAAGGCGCTGCCTGTTGGAGAGCAGCTGGTGAGCTCTCCAGAGAGAGAGAGAAGAGAGAAGAACGAAGCTGTACCCTAGGTTCCCTGTCACGTCCCCCCCCCCCAGCCGCCGCCATGTCCCAGCTTTCCACAGACCCCACTTCTGTCTGATTTCCAATAACAACCAGAAAAAAATCCAAAGCTCTCAATACTCACAACATGGTCTTTCTGGTATTTCTCTCTGAGCCTTAGGCACCCCGGGCTAAGCAGGTTGTCCTGAGTGTATGTTAGGGGTGGGTGGAGAGTGAAGGCGTAAGGGAAGGGAAGGAGGACCCAGACTTTAAAGCAAGGTCCGAATCTTTCCCTTTTTCTGTACACCACAATAACTCAGACCCAGTGGTAGTTTCCAATGTCAGTAGAGGTAACTTGTTTATTTCTATTTTGCAGAAAAAGATAAATTCTGACTGCCCCTAAGGCTCAAAGGGTCGCGTAGCACCAAGAAATACAAACTGGGGTGGGGGGGTAGCCTGCTCTCCCCCCCCCCCTTAATTACAGAGACTCAGACCTACGGACAGACACCTCTCTTCCGAAAGAGTCTGAGTGGAGCCGCCGTTTCTAGACTCCTGAGGGTGGGGGTGGGGCAGCATCGGCGAAGTAGGGGGAGGAGAGCAGGCTGGCAGGATTTAACCAGGCCGCTCCGCTGATCCCGGGCCACCTCGCAGTCTGTCACTTAAATTATTACCCTGTACTCTGTACCCTGTGCGGTCAGTACAGGCTGTTAACAGGCAGTTGCAATCAGTTTTCGAAAGGTTAGCCAAGGTCCTCCAGCTCTCGCAGACGGAAGGCATTACGAAACCGCTTTTGTATCTGCAGGCACTTTAGAAAAGGGGGAGAGGGGGGCGAGAAAGAAAGAGGAACGGCAGCGCCGCCGAGGCGACTCTGAACAAACAGGAGAGGAAGGGAGATGTGGGTTTGGCAAAGGGACCAAGGATAGAAGGGGAATTCTAAATTATTGAATCATGGTTACTCTCCTCTCTCCCTTTCCCCAGACTCGTGTGTCTCTCAGCAATTCTGTGGGAAAACAGAAGTGCTAAAATAAATACGAGGATCTCCTGGTCTGGGTGGAAAATATGGAAGGGCGGGGGCGGGAGAAGGGGACAGATAGAAAGAAAAGTGTCAGAAGCTTTACTTCCTCTCCTTGGCCCGAAGCCCAAACAGCACGTACTAGTTGTGGTAGTGGCCACAGAGGCTGGTGCGGAATGGAGTGTGAGTGGCCTATGAGGGAAGTAAGTATGTATGGGATGGAGATGAGAGTGCTCCTTAGTGCCCTAAACCTAACTCCTGTCGAAAGGTGCAGAGGCAGGGGAGTTCGGGTTGGAGGGTTGAGCTAAGAGACCCTGGCGGGAAGAAGCGAGCTAGCGAGCGCGAGTCCTTTGCGCAGTCTGAAGGAGCTGCAGCCGCTAGAAGTCGTCCATCAGCAACCAGTCCAACCTGCCAGTGATAATGTGCGATCAACACCAAATCACCCCCGCCAGGCACGATCCATCATCCCTGCAAAGCAACGGGTACGCGCGGGGATGTCTATGCCTGGGGTGGGGTGAGAGGGACTGAAGCAAGAGAAGAGTTGGGGAAAGAGAAGGCAGTGGCTGCAGTCGCTCACGCGCACATCGTACACCGGAATTCCAATTGCAACATCGTTTCTTCTCTTCTCCCAAACGGCTTACTGAGCTGAGCTCCTAAGTACTTTAAAGTTATCCAATAGAGGAGCGAGAGGCCAGTATCTCCCTCGAGTGCTCGCTCGCGGCCGGATTCTAGCATTGTAGCCAGGCGTGCTCCACTCTCTTTTCCTCTCGATCGTGAATCCAATCTTTCCTTATCTCCGGAAAGAAGACGAAAGCACCTACTTCGTCCTCTCGGCATTGCTCGCCCGCCCGGCTCCCTCTCCTTGGAGAAAGCCTAGCTGGCGGAAAATTAATATTTAATATCGTGAAATTGATTAAAGGGCTGCGAGACAGCGGCGACTACAGGGTTGTGGGAGGGGGCGGGGGCGTGGAGAGGGAGGTTTGAAGCTGGAAGTATAATTAAAGATCTGAGAACCACGATGTTCCCCCTTCCCGTTCCTGCCCTATGGAGGCTTTGTGAAGGGAGGGGGTCTGAACTGCCAGCAGCCAAGGACTGGTTGAGGGTAGCAAGGGTGAAGACCGTTGTTTAAAAAAAAAAAAAGGTATTCCTCGGAAGCTCTGACTCTACAGTTCGAGATGCAGCACAGTGGTTGTGGGAGTGTGGGCAACCTTCACCTCATTTCCTAGATGTGGATCCCTGCCATCTCCCTGAACTGTCTGAGTAAGAAAGGGACGTAGCTCTTTCCAGGCTCAGTTGTGTACCGGGTGCTAGAGAGCTGGAGGAGCTTGGGTGGGCGGAGGGAGGAGAGGAACAAGGCCGAGTACGGGTGCAGCCAGGAAAACAGAAGGGAGGGAGGGATCATGGGAGTGGGAGGCCTGCTGCTGGACCTCAGCGCACCTGGGGCTAAGCCCGGCGCCCGAGAGCTGCCGCAGCTGCCTGCCCCTTATCGTGGTTCCATCTCTGCAGCGGCAGCAGGAGGGGGAGGAGGAAAAAAGGGGGGAGGAAAACGCACACAGCATGCTCTCAGCTGCTCACTCGCGCTCTAAAAACCCTCCTGCCTCAGCCCCAGATACGAACGTTTCGTCCTCCTCCCTCCATTCCCCCTTCCCTCCCACTCCTGGTCCCAGTCCTACGCTTTGATGAATTCCCTGCCAAACGCCGCTTCTAGTTCTCCGCCCCCTTGTAGCTAAGCGAGAAAGCTGCGTTATTTCCTTCTCACGGAGCTTGGGCTGCAGTAGAAACAACGCGGATTCCCCCAGGCTTCCAGGCCCTAGGTAGTGCGATCCCTGCTGTTCTCTTCTTCCGAGAGGGTTTTCACTGAACCCCCCCACCCCCAGGGGGCCAGTGGGAGGTTTGGATCTACCTTATAGGAACCTAAGGCGTCCAGGCCAGAAGCTGCCTAGGGAAATCCTCAGCCACTTCAAAGCTCCAGAACCTAGATCCTCCTCCCGAGGGCGCGCCCAGGGGCAGCCTTGGTTTGCAGGGCTGCTTAACTGGTTCTGTTGCACTCTAGGTTGGTTCTGGGCCCCTGGGTGTCTTGGGAGAGCAGTCACGTAACTGGCCCTGAAGCTCATCAGTAAGGTTACAGTCACAGTGTATCTTCTGAGAGGAGGGTGTGTGTGTGTGTGTATGTGTGTGTGTGTGTGTGGCTGAAAAGGAATTTCAACAACTCTTATTCACCCTGCTTTGGAAAACAAAGGTCCCGAGAGTTACTGATTCAGGAGTCCTTTTTTGTAACTCTTACGGGCATCTGGGCAAGTTTACATAGTGTGAAACTGGTGGATACTCTTGCTTGTTTTGGAAATAATGGGTTGGATTGAAGCTAGAGCAAGTTTTGGTTAATAATTATGGCAGTTTTTTTTAGTAAGATGTCCATAATGAGTGTGCAAGGGGAAGAAAACACACACACACACCCCTGTTAAGTGCTTAGCAGCAGCAGCAGCACTATTCAGCCTAATAACCTCCACGGGCCAGAAGATCAAGACAGGCTCCAAATACACAGCTCCCTCAGAAGGTCAGGACCAAAAAGGATTAGGAACAGACTTGGATTTATTGCTGTACTTGAACAAAGCACTGTCAGGCTGTCTAAAATGGGGCCGGAGAGAGATAATTAAAAGGAGCTACAGAATGAAGGAAAGTCTGGTCAAAGTGCTGGGTGGGAGTTACCAGAGGAATTCACAGGAATAAGGAATAAACATATAGATCTTTTATTCAGGATAATTAATTTCTTCTTTTTGTCCCAAATATTTTTTAGGTGTATATTCAGACTTTAAACAGTTCTTCAGTAAGAACCAAAAGTTAGTTTTCTATAAAATACTCGGGGGGGGGGGGGAAGAGAGTACGAAGTAGCTCAGGAAACATAATGGTGGTTGCTGGAAGTGGTTTTAATACTTTCTTTAGTCACTGTGAGTCTTACCTACAGTGGGTACCATTCTCCCTGGGGCATAATTCTGACATCTATACCTGTTATGGGGAGCGTGACTTTAAAAACACAGCAGAAGACCACTCATGATGAACAGTATTCATCAATGCCATAGCTAGTTAATTGGGTCCTAGAAGAAAGCTTACACATGGAGCATACAGATGTCTGCTCCAAGTGTTCAGAGAATGGATTCACTTGTATGGAATGTTGTAGAGGTGAGTCCTGCATGAGGTAGGAAGTTGAACCAGATGTCTTCTAAATTTCCCTCAAACTCGAAGATTATGTGATTTTAAAATGATAGATGTCTCCACTGGGCAATGCCAGTCATAAAGATCATGGTATTAGAAGAATGAGGCAAACCAGATTCACAATGTAGGTTGTACTGAATTGTTGGCACCATGAAAGCGTGGATCTGCTCCCTACTGAGATGCTGGGATTCGCAGGAACCTCTGATCTCTAGTGCTTCTAAGTTGTCATATACAGAACAGAGGTCTCTTTAGAGCAAGTAATCATCCTGGGCTGTCTAGGGTACTATCTAGGATAGTGAGGGTAGCCTCCCATCCAGAGATAGACAAGGCCTCCAAATACTGAAAGGACAGATAACCTTACATAAGTTCAACCTTACATAAGTTCAACCTTGCATAAGTTCAAGTTGAAAGTGGTAGGTCTATACTAACTAAACAGATCAGCCTCCCTATCCCTACCCCCACCCTGCTTTTGCTGCCTAAGTAACTCTAGGAGCAAGGTTAAAAAGAAAGGTAGGTTATGTTGTGGTTGTAGAGAGAGCTGTATTCAAGCAGAAACTTAACAAGTTCTATTAAAATGTCTTTGCAACAGCCATCTTGGCCCTGGGGATTTGCTTTTGTTCCATTTCACAGAAAAGGAAACAGAAAGAATTAACTGGTGCCCCCAGTGGTGGAATCACAGAAAAGCAGTTAATCAATACATAGTATAAACAGTTGGGTACTTGGAGTTTTGATGATACAAAAGACCTTGCTGGGGGTATGCACAAGAATATCTGGAGATTCACAACCCTTTGTAGATAGATTTGGATAGATTTGAAGGAAGGGTGTTGATGGTCAATGGAGAAATTGCCTATAATTAAAATTTTCCTGGTTACTATAGTAAATTATTTCTAAATGCCAGTAGTAATACTTTAAACAACAACTCCATTTCCTTCCCAAATTCCTATTCTTGGACTTGGAGTCAGGAAAGTGTGGGTTTGTATTCTACACTGGACACTAGTATTATGACATAGACAAATCTGTGCTTCAGTTTCCTAATATACAAAGGATAATAATAGCTGTAGTAATAATCATTTATCTCAAAGAATTGTTGTAAGGCTTAACTGAAATAACATTATAAGCACTGTATTAAAAGTTGGTTTTCATTATTATTTTTCGGTGACAAAGAAAAAACCCTACCCCATCTCATCCCCCCAGGACCCAAACTTTTCCAGTGGTGTGATAATGGCATTCTTTTATAACTCATCTAAGATCCTGATTGACTGTAAGTATATATCATCCACCTATGGAACCAGCTTATTGGTCCTGCTTTCAAACACAGAAAATGATTTAAATGTATTTATGAATCTTTCTCTAAACAGAAAAGATTCAACTTAAAACATAGAAGGTTCTTTCTTACACAAGTCTAATCTTTGACTACTAGTTCAAGTATAGAATAGCAAGTCCTTGGGGAACAAAGGTAGTGGTAAAGTCAGCACTAGTATCTTTCAGGAAAAGCAGATGCCCCTTGTTTCTTCTGACAAGTTACCATTTAGGAGACATCCTAACAATTTATTGAAAGCCAGCAAATGATTTAGAACCATAAGTTTTGGATTCTTTTTTTTTTCTAGCTCTTGACATTCACTAGGAGGTATAGGTACCAGCAACGTATATCCACATTTCATGAAGAGAAAAAACAGACACCTATACAAGGGAATCTATGTAAAAGATGTCCCAAAAAAAGTATAACTAGAAGAGAAGGCAGGTCAATCATACATCAAGAATGATGGTAACAGATATCCCTTGCTTTTTACTTGTATTCATGCAATATTACAGAGAGGTCCCTGGAATGTTGGGTAGACTTATTCAGAAGGATTTTGGGGCTTATATAGACTAGAATTGCATAAGATGAGAAAACTTGGATAGGTTGCAGTCTGCATTTTTGGAAGGAGTACCCAAATACATGAGATTACAGATACATGGAAAGAGAGTCTATAGTTGTTCTAACTAAATAGCATATTTAGACAACTGTCTTCCCTCTTTACTATACTCCCTTCAACTCCGATTTGAATTTCCCTAGTTTTAGAGTAGAAATACATGTGTATGCTTAAACTTATATATGCACCTATATGTAAACATATACATATGAAGTTGAATGAATTTATTCAATAGTAGGCTAGGTTGCCTATGCCTGGAGTCCAGAAGACCTGAGATCTGATCCAGCCTCAAACATTTACTATATGTATGATCCTGGGTGAGTCCTTTACCCTCTATCTACCTCAGTTTCCTCACTGTAAAATGGAGATTAAAATGGAACCTACCAAAAAAAGGTATCAAAGTGAATAGAGTACTGGCCCTGGAGTTAGGACCCAAGTTCAAATCCAGCCTCAGACACTTTATACTTACTAGCCATGTGACCTTGGGCAAGTCACTTAACCCCAATTGCCCCTCCAAAAAAAATGGAACCTACCACACAAGGTTGTTATGAGCGAGCATCAAATAAGATACTATTTATAAAATGCCTAGTTTGATGCTTAATAAATGCTTATTCCCTTATTCTTCCTTATTTATGGTTTCAGTCTAAGGATAAAGTGGATGATCTGAATTCCCATTACTTAAGAATGGAAATTCTTAAAAGTGGAATTGGAAAATATCTTTCTTGACATAACAATAGCAGGACTAGCCTTATGGATAAACAGAGTAAGTGGTTTCTCCCACTGGCCTGTGGCTCAAACCTAAAATCCTACAATAGGGATTCCTTCCTTTGCATTATGTATAGTCTTCTCCCAGTAGTCCTCTTTTAAAATGCAAATATCCCACTTCTTAAAGACAGGACCAGAGGCGAGAAGCAGACACAGAAACAATCCACGCCCAATCCAACCAGTTTCCTTTACTCTTCAAACTTATAGGCCCAGAT
>NW_027187315.1:3367365-3374824 GCF_028583685.1 Petaurus breviceps papuanus
TTTGTTTGTACTCCATCTGGTTAGTTGCTGATAAATCCAGAATTCATCTTTATTTTCTGCAGCTGACATTAGGTAACCACTGGGGAGAATTCTTCAGTCCTACTCCACTTTCCTTCCATGTTATGAGAAGATCCAGCTCTTTGTTCACTGGTCTTCTTGCAACGTAGGATTACTTTCCTGACCAGGAGGGTTAACACAGTGTGAATAAATTTAACTGAAAGGATCCAGTAGTTTAAAGCATTGGACTCCCAGGGTTGGAAGGAGGGGTTGACAATACCAGAGATAGATAGATTTTTGTCCACCCCAAAGTTTTGCCTAGAATTGAATTGCTTGTTCTATATTAGCCCAACTCCCATAGAATTTCTCATCTCTATCTCCAGCTAGCTCTCATCTAGTCTTGGGTTGTGAGTCAATTTGGGGAAAGGTTGATAAATCCATTTTACTTACCATATCTTCAAGAGCAAACGGTTAACCTGCCCTTGCTACATTTCTTGATTTAGAGAACTAACCCCTAGGAAGCTGTCTTGGTCCCAGCGACAATTTGGTTCTTAGGGTGGATAGAGTGTAATCCAGTGGGGACCCATTAAGTTTGGGGTGTGCTAGCATCTAAGATCTAGAGCCTTCATATCTGCCCTAGAAAACAAAGCAAACTTACCTTACAGACCTAAAGTACCTGAAATAACAGAGTATGTCTGGGCTCGTTCTGGTTCATTGAGGATGAAGGAGAAATAACACTTCTGAAGGTGGCAGAAAGTTCACTGTCTTGGATTCTTGGCTCTATTCCTAGTAAAGTGTCAGCAGGTTGAGGGTTGACAGTGTTTTTATTTTTATAGCTCTAGGAGTCTCTTTTGCCTTCCACATAGTAGATGACTAATAAATGTTTAATGAATTGAAATGAACTTGCCAATACATACTAACTCTATTTCCTTGGATAACTCAACCTCAGTCTTTTTCCTCAATTGTGAAATGGGAATGATATTTACATTACCTACCTCATAGAGTTGTGAGAATCTTGCTTTGTAAACTCTACAAACTATGTGTTCTTTATACACTATAAAATGTTTGGATACACTTCAGGGACTGGAGTCAGGAAGAACTGGGTTCAAACCTACCCTTAGAATTTTACTAGCTTTGTGATCCTGGGCAAATCACATAACTTTTATCTCTTTCAGTTTCTTCAACTGCAAAAATGGTCCTAATTGCACCTAATTACAAGAGTCACTGTGAGGATAAAATGAGATACTTGTAAAATGCTTTGCAAACCCAAATAATGTAAGGGAGGTAATTTAAAGTTCACCAGGAAGCTATCATCATGGAATCAGTCTGATTTGGTACTTAGAATTTCACAAACTTCTGTGGCTATATATTTATTGGCTATCATATCTTCTAGAAAAAAAATGGAAGTTTCTCTGATATTCACACATGCTTTGTGAGATTTTTTTTTTTTTAAAGCAATTGGGGTAAAGTAACTTGCTCAAGGTTACACAGCTAAGTGTTTCTGGGTGGGTGCTAAGTGTCTGAGCCTGGATTCCATCCCAGGTTGCTGTGCTACCTGGCCACCCCCTTTGAGAGATTCTAAAGGTAAAACCAGTCAGATTAAAGTAAGGGGATTCAGGGATACCTAGGAAACAGTAACCTTGAAGCTCAGAGTAAAACAAATCCTTGTCCCCACCCCAGACCTCACAATTAGCTTTTCTTTTTCACTTTGCAGAGTCACAATTAAATAACAAGTCAAAGAATAGATCAAAGGCAGAAGCAAATATAATCATTCCGATTGTGAAGCCCTACAAGTCAAATCGTCCACTCAGAGCCTGAACAAGAGAAGAAAGCCAGAAGCCACAGTAAAAATTAAATGTAATGGTCACTAGAGAAGATAATGCCATGCATTTGGATATTCAGGACAACTGTCCACTTAACTTGGAAAAGCCGCCTTATATGGAAAGCAAAATCAGACTCAGTCATATTATTTCCTGGACTTTGAGGGGGCGTATTGGAATTTTGTTGATGCTTGAGTTTTGTGACCCACATTTGGGGTTTTCCTCATATTTTACATATTTGAACTCAGGAGGATGAATCTTCTTGACTTCAAGGCCAGGGCTCTACCCATTGTACCACCTAGCTTTTGCATTTATACCACACTAATTTCCCCTAAAGATCCCTTCTTCAAACTGAATTCTTCCACATAACAAATGGAGAGGGGTTCTGGCAATGTATGTCATGTTCCACATCTGTATTTCCCCACTCCAGAGAGAAGTGTTTCCGTTTCATCACTCAAATAGGATTGATGTTGTTCATTAAACTTAATCAATTACAGTTTAATTCTTTTTTGAAAAAATTTTTGGAGGCAATTGGAGTCAAGTGACTTGTCCAGGGTCACACAGCTTGTGGGCCTGACTCCAGGGCCAATGCTCATCCATTGCATCACTTAGCTGCGCCCCCCTCCCCCAGTTCTTTTAAAAAAATGAATAGCTACTCTGATACAGGCTGGGGTGAAATGACAATGTAGGTTTAGGGGAAGGGTTTCTTGTGTTCTCAGGAAAGAATTTTGAAATGCTCTCTGGACCTTAGTTACTTAATTTGCAAAATGACAGTGATGAATTAGAAAATTCCTTAGGTCCAACATGTGTAACTGTTGGAAATATACTGAAGAACTCTTACCTATTATTTCAGGGCTATTGCCAAAGCCAGGAAAGGTGCATTATAAATAAATTTGCATGCCTAATCCCTTACCTTTCCCTTTTAGGGGTAAAGGTTTAATATCTATCAGTCTCTACACCCACTGTACTCTATTTGCCATGTCTTTCTCCTACCTCTAAAGGTAATAAATAGTGATGATGATAACTGCTATGTATATTGCTTTTCATAGTTACAAAGTGATTTACATACATTATCTCACTTGTCTCTCATAGCAAGTCTGTGCAAGGATCCTTGATCAAGTATAAAGTGCATGTATTATTATTTCCATTTGCAGATTGAGGATACAGACTGGGGGAATTTAAGTGATAAAGCTAGGAAAAGATCTAATTGTTTCTCAAAACACAGGTTTCCTGACCCCAAGTCACAGAATCACAGAATTCTAGTGTTACTAGGGACTTCAGCAATGATGTAGGCCAACCCACTTACTTTATGCTTGAGGAACTGGAGCCCAAAGAAATTAGGCCCAACTCCAGAAAACAGAGCAAAGAGACTAAAGAGGTGAAGTGAAGATGACTTAGAGGAAAGAGCCCTCAAAGACTGACCTCAAAGAGCTTACATTCTTTCTAATAGAGAAGACAACTTCTATCCAACAGTGGTGGGCAGGAGGGGGTGTTTTGATCTGGGAAGTTCCGTCACATGGATGGTAAGTGGAATAATAGGCCAATAGATTAACAAATCTGCTGATAATTGGTAGAGTTGATTTGATTATTCTTCCCAGAGCAAAGAGGAGAATGAATGACTTCTAGGGCCATAATGTCAAGAAGCTTTGCCAGAACTCATTATGGTAGATGAACATTTTAAATAGCTCACATTTCTAGAACACTTTAAATTTTGGACTTTCATCATAAATTTTAGGTGGCACAAATGGTTGATTTATTTATTCTCCCCCCCCCCCCAAATTACATGACCTATGTGAGGGCTCAGATTAGAACCTAGGTATTTTGACAGATCCCTGGTCCTTTTCTGTTCCTACTATGGCATACTGCCCTCTAGCATCATCCATTTCTGAACATGTTATTTCCTATTTTTATTTGTTGCATTGCCCTGTTTCTTTCAGACCTGGCCTAATTTTAGTTTTGTTTCTTTTAATGTTCCCCTTTAGGGAACCAGTTTCTGTTCTGGAATGGACCATTCCATTTTGAGACACTGCTAATTAAGCCTGGGTCTCAGGAGTGCATGGAACAGGGTTCCTTCAGAAGGTTTTCTTGGTTATCACCACGAGAAGTTTCAGGAAAGAAGCAGCTCTATTCCCAGGGAAAGGTTCATGCTATGCAGCAGAATCTCTGAATAAACTAGAAGGCATCTTAACGTATACTACTTGCTGAGCCCTGAGAGAAGAGAAAGAGGGATTAGAAGGGAACCGGGCATGGGTAGAATATTTAAGAAATAGCAACAATGATATGGTACTCTGAAGATTACAAAATAATGTACTTTGCTCAAAACAACCCTGTGAGGTTGGTAGTCTAAGTATTATCATTGTCAATTTCCAAGAAGAAGAAATTGAGACTCTGAGAAGTATAGAGGTTTAGCTAGCCTCACATCTAGCATTACAAATGGGAGCAAAAAGTGTTTCAGGCCAGAAGCAGAGACTTTGGGTGCAATGTACAGAACAGAATGGTCAAGACTGCTGGGGTTTAGTTCTATCTCTGCCATAACTAGCTGTGTGAAGCCTCTGGTTGAGGGCTGGCATCTAGGGCCTTCAGTTTCCTCATCTGCAGAATAATAAAGAAAATAAAAGGACTGGGCTAGAAATTTCCAAGATCTATATACTATCCCAAAGATTCTGTGAAATTCATTCAGTTACTAGAACGGTACTTTTACTTTGCTTAGAAGGGAAAACTTTTTTAAAAAATTAACTTTGCCCCCTCCACAGAAAAGGCTTAAGTATGTACTGTTTTAAGTCTAGGAAGAGTCAGTAAACTTTTTGCCTTCGTTGAATTGTCTATACTTTGCCACTATTTGTGAGCAACACGAAATCTTGCTTCCCATAATACCAAAAGGATAAATAAGTAATAGGCCTTTCTCCTCAATTGTCTTATCCTCAATTTGAAGACAAGATTGGATTGACCCTGACTGCTGTCTCCTTCATTATGCAGATTGGTCTAAGAAAATTGCAGGGAAGGACGGAAGGAATCTCGGTCGGGGGAAGCCCAGCTTCCACTTCACTGTATGTACTCTTTTAACTTGAGCTTTGGCAGGATTAACCTGAGGCATTCTTAAACATTTTGGAGACTCTGCCTCATGCTCCTTCTGGTCAGCTGGTCAAATCTGAAGGCTCTCTCCATTCTATCTTCGCTGCTGCTTCAGAAGGCACCTTCCCACCCCCCAGCCCGGTCTGTCTTCTCTCTGGTCTGGACTCTGTCCCAGCACTGAGCCATAAGTTCCAGCCTTAGTGAGGGTGAGAGAGTCTATACTCTTCCAGTCTCCTGGTTTCCGCCTCTACCACTTTCATCACTTTCTATACCAAATCCATGTCTTCCTGTTTGTGGGAGGGGGGGATACTGGGGATCGAGGTGGGAAAGTGAAAGAATACTGGATAACTCGCCTTTTTTACAATCCTTAACACGACACATCCTCACATGCTCCCTTACTGATGCACATCTGTTCATCACATACGTTATCCACACATTGCTATATACTTCCACAGGCACATAGTCTCTATTTGGCGGTCTCCCCCTCTTCGTCTCCCTCCCTTCTTCTGGTGCTATCCAGTGCGGAGCTTAAGGCAGGCAGCCAATTCACTACGAAGAAATTGGCGTAGACAAAACTACTCCACCCAGAGACACTGAGCTCAACCCCGATCTCGGTAACCCGGGCTTCAGTAACGATGAAGCTTACGGAAATTGGGGTGGGAGAAAAGAGAATGAAGAGAAGATTAACTAGAGAGATCTGAACTTGGAGGAGGGGGAAGGGACTAAAAACTGGGGAGAGGGAAGGATTGCTACCAAGAGACAAAACCATGGATAAAGAGAAAGAAGGGAAAAGAGAAAAAGAACTGATTTCCCAGAATGAAGGAGGATTTAGAGAAGGAATGAAACAAGTATGCTATAGCTAAGGGGGTAGTTACCATAAGCATAGAGCTGATTATGATTAAGCAAAGGAGATCCAGGAGAGAAAAATGTTAAGAAGACAATGTGGAGAGAGAATACTTCAGGGAGCAGGGGAGGAATCAGAGAAGGATTGAAGGAAAAGGTGGCACCTGAAGTGAGTCTTGAATTATCTTCAGGCCCTCAAGTCTCATGCTTTTGAATTTATAACATTCTTGTTACTGAGTTGTTGCAGTCATGTCCAACTCTTATGACACCATTTGTGTTTTTTCCCCTAAGAAATGCTTTCTCCATATCATTTTACAGATGAGGAAACTGAGGAAATCCAACAGAATTAAATTACTTGTCATGGATTACATAGCTAGTGAGTGTTTTAAGCCAGACTGGAACCCTAGAAGATTATCTTCCTGATTCCAAGCCCCGTGCTCTGTTCTCTGTGCCAGCTAGCTGCCACCGTTATGTGTACTGTTATTTCCTCCAAATTACAGTATTTTATACAAAGTTGATAGTAAAAGTTGTTGAGCTGAATTTGTGCATGCAGGTATAAGTGGTACAGTGTACCAGACCCGGAATCTGGGAGATCTGAATCAAATCTGACCTCAGACATGTATTAGCTGTCTGACTCTGCGCAATTCACTTAAGCCTGTTTGCATCAGTTTCCTCATCTGTAAAATGAACTGGAGAAGGAAATAGCAAACCATTCCAGTATCTTTGTCAAGAAAACTCCAAAGGGTCACAGTGTGGGACACAACTGAACAACATGCATGTATTTCCATGTATGTGTGTGAATCTCTTCCTCTTCTAACTCTGGTGCTTCTATAATATTCCCATTATATTGTATACAGTATTTGCCTTTCACATCCCTTTATATCTACATGCTTTTATTCTATTTCTTTTCTCCCCTTTATCCTCCCCACTAATCTGATTTCTTTCCTGAAATGCTTTTTTCTCTTCTCCTTACTTTTCATGAACTAGTTAGGGATTCCTGATGACCATTCCCACCACTATCTTGATCTTCCTTCTGGGCAACTAGGCTTGGACTAGGTAAGGAGTTTGCAAGAGTAAACAAAACTACAGGTCAAAAGAGCCCTTGGAGGAGAGTCACTTGATTGAGACAGGCTTCTAAGGCCTTTGTAGCACTAGGGAAGAGTTATAAAGTTGATTTATTTAGCTGGGAAATGGGTGCAGTAGCAGAGCTCTGACAAGGAAGCCCTGAGACTTGCTGAATTCCAGTAAAAGGACTTTGAGATCCTTCCAATGAAGCATGGTAGGAAAACCCTGGCTCTCTCTAGGAGTTGACAAGTCATCTAGAGCTTTGCTTCCTTAAAGACTAGGCTGAGCTGCTGCCAAAGAGAATAAAGGAAGGATATGAGGTGAGGTGCTGAGGGTAGACTAGGAGTAGATGGTGAGGTAAGAGAAATAACACATTAGAGATTTTGGCAGTTTAGTTGCTGGGGATAAGGTCCCTGACTCAGGCAGATAGGAATCTCCTATCAACTCCTTGAGCTGTGTTTCTGATTGAAGGATGTTCATTTGTCTGCATTTATAATTCTTCCCAGGAAAACCAAACCTATAGAACTACCCCTCACCCATCCCACCTTGCCTCAACTGTTACTCCCAAATGACATTTCCAACTGCAAGTTTCCTGCTCATCCTCTGACTCCTGGTTTTTGTCCTTATCAGGTTCAGAGAAGCCAGCTGAAAAGTAGAAAATC
>NW_027187315.1:3374834-3400139 GCF_028583685.1 Petaurus breviceps papuanus
CATGTCAGTACAACTGACAACCATGCTTAACTAAAGAAAAGAGATTAATATTAAAATAACGTGCTTCTGCCATAACAGTTCAGAAATGTACAAGTCCCTCTTCCCACACCCTGGCCTTCAATTTTTCTGCCTTAGGAAGAGAAAGCTCCCGTAGCACAGGGTGGATGGGCGCTTCCATGGTTAAATAACAATTCATAGTTCTAGAAAATGCATTTTCCTGTTCCCTCCATGATTTAATCCTGTTTCATGTTATTATTGTCAAGTCTCTTAGCACCACCGTTTCTAAAAGGAAAACATGTGGGTTTTAGCTGCCCTCCTCCTTAGTTTTCATTGTGTGCTAAGACTGTGTCTGCATGAATCCATTACATTGTGATCACCTCACAGGCTCATACAGATACCCTCTGATTTACATTTTAAAAAGAACCCAGACTATTGTCTAAACAGCAGGAGAGAAAGAGAGACTCCCTTTAAAATTTTACAGAAATCAAGGCCTCTTGACAACATATAACTAAAGATGACCTTCCAGAAACGCAATTAAGTTATAGTTTTGGTCAGTGTATAAGCCTCTTAAAAGACAGAAGAAAAATTACACAGGTGTTCGCTTTAGTATAGTTCCACCTGGTTTAGCCTGGAGTAGTCCTCTGGTTCATGAATGAACTCTCCCTGGAAACTAGGACTCGCTATCTCTAGGCTGTCTCCCTCTCTCCCTCCCCCCCTGCTGCTGAGGCAGCCGAGATGGCTCACGGCTGCTGGGCTTTGTCATCAGAACACACACACACACACACACATACACATGCAGGCTGGCGCACACACACACACACAGAGGCACACGCACGCCCGGGACCACATCGCTCGCTGCTTCGGAGAGAAATGCACTGGGTGGTGATCACTCTCTCTCTCCCCCTCCCCCATATTCTCAACAGTTACCTCTCCAAATCCTCATACCCCCACCCTTCATTTTTTTCCGGGTGGGGGTGATAATAGGAGAGGTGGGGAGGGACTTTGGGGAGAGGTGGGAAATGGACAGACGTGGTGTAAATACGTGCGTAGGGACAACTGGCTTTGTTCTCTTCCCTCTTCCCCTCCATCCCCCCATTCCGCAGAAACGGGAAAGCAGAACCTCATTTCAGCCGACCTTCTTTGGTGGAGAGGACAAATCCCCAAACAAAGCGCCAAACAAAACCAGTAGTTAGCTCCCAATGAAGTACTCTACCTATCTACACCCCCCACTCCCACCCGCCTTTTCCTGGCTCATAATACGGAACAGCTAATTCTTGCCCACAAGTGGTTTGTTTCAGACTGATAATTGTGCAATGTCATTATGGCTCCTGTTTCGTGTGGACTGGGGAGGAGCTCAGGAGGCTCCTGCTCACACACACGCACACATACACACACATATAGAAGCACCCTAATACAGCGCAATATATGCCCTGGACTCAGCAGCCCTCAGTTGAGTCTTCCAAAACCAGCTGTAGGAGGCGCCACGGGGCAAGGCCCTGGCCCAGGCTCTGGCGCCTCCCGGCAATCGTGAAAGAGAGCGCAGCCAGGCAGCTGCCTCCCGCCTTTCATAGCGAGGTCTTAGAAGCAGCAGCCCAGGCAAATATGTAGCTATTAAAATTAATCGCCCTGCGTTGTCAGCTGAACATAATGCAAATTATTTATGGGCTGTCTGCGAAATATTTATCATCATGTAGGCTTGAGGAGTCTCTCCTCTCTCTCGGTCTTCCTTCCCCCCATCCTCCCCCGGCCCAGTGCCGGGATGAATCCTCCCGCAAGCTGCGGCAGTAACCAGGGGGTTTGCCTAGCAAGCAGAGAAAACCCTTAAGACCTGCAAAGCCAAGGCTAGCTTAGAAATGGAAAAGGGCTAAGGGGGCCCTAATCACAGCCCCTGGAGGGAGAGAGGTCAGCGAAACCCAGCAGAATTATTGGTAAAATTCCTTACCTAATGGGCTAATCACTCGACTTTTGGTTTGGAGATGCCAGGAGCGGGGAAAGGGGGCGTTGAGGTTGGAAAGGAGGAGAGAGGGACGATAGGTGAAATGAAAAACAAAAACAAAAGCTTGGCAGATCTCTCCAGCCAAGGAAACAAAAGCCTCAGTTATGCCTGGGGTTTGCATTAAGTGGCCTTTCTTTAGTTAAAAGCTCTCCAATCCAGTCTCCAGTACGCAAACATAGAGGGGGGTGAGCGACCAAAGGACTTTGGAGGCTTCCTACTTCTCGGAGCCCGTTGTTTTCTTCTCAGTGGTGGCCCAGGGGCTGGCGAAAAGGTGCACAGAGAAGGTAATTCTTTTAAAAACTATAAGAAAACTTATTTGCAGACTGAAGATAAGAGATTAAGGGCTAATTGCTGGAGAGCATAAACTCTTTAGTTCATCACTCTTGGGGGTTACCTGTGTTTGCTAGCCTTTTTATGTGTAAAAATTACCTTTGTCAATATTTTTTTTTGGGGGGGGGAGACTTAATTTCTCTTTCAAATATGGGTTTTTCACAATAAAACAATAGATGCCATCCCACTGTTGCACCTGAAAATCTGGCAAAAAATTTCTCTTTGCTACCCCCCCTCCAACTGTTTGTGGCTAATGTTGGGGCTTTCCTATAGGTCAGATCATTTTTTTTTTTTTTGCCTTTTGGTAAGGCAATTGGGGTTAAGTAACTTGTCCTAGGTTACACGGCTAATTTTTTTGTGTGGGAGTTAAGTGTCTTGAGGCCGGAACCGAACTCGAGTCCTCCTAACTCCGGCGTAGAAAAAGGGTAAACAGACTTTACTCACAGCTGTTAAAAGAATCAAGGCTTGAAGAATGGGAGTTGCTTCCAAGGAAGCAGACTTGGCATAGTATGGGAAGTTGGGGCCTGGAGAGACAAAGTTTCCACAAAATCACAGAACCAAATTAGCTCAGAACTGGAACAGACCTTAGAAACCAACTTTCCAACCTATACTTGTACAGGAATTCCATATACAAAATCTTCAAACAATCCAGGTCTTCCTTTAAGATCTCTTGTGAGGAGGAACTGCTGAAACAGCTCATTTTGCTTCTGTAAATCTCTTGATTCTACACAATTTCTATCTTCTATTTCTGCCCTCTGGGGCCACCAACAAGAAATCTTAATTCCACTTTCACAGATTAGAACCTATTTGAAGACACCTATCCTCACTGTATTCCTAAACCTTACATACTCTGGAACAGGGGTGGGGAACCTTTGGGCCTGAGGCCACTTCCCTGTTTGAATTCAGTAAAAGGGCCACATTTGAGGACCTAGAAGGTCACATGTGGCCTGGAGGCTTGCAGGTTCCCCACTTCTGCTGCAGTTCCTTCAATTGATTACCTCATGGCATGCTCTCAGAGAGTCGGCTAGGTGGTGAAGTGGATGGACCCACTAGGCTTGGAATCAGGCTGACTCATCTTCATGACTTCAAATCTGACCTTATCCACTTACGCAAGCTGTGTGACCCTGGGCAAGTCCCTTAACCCTGTTATCTTTGCCCAGAAGAATCAGGCATGTTTGATTGTGAGGATCCTCCCATCCTGATTATGCTTATCTGGATTCTCTCTAGCTTCAACACAATATTTCTGACCAGGGTAGAAGAGAACAGAAGAGAGTAAAACTCCACTGTGCTGGACACTGCCCCTCCTAAATGCAAACTAACATGACATTAGCTATATATTACTATTGACTTGTTGAATCTCAAGTCCACTAAAAAAAAAAACAAACCCAAATCCTTCCTCCTCATCTTATTCATGTGAAGGTGACTTGACATACATTTATTTCTATTAAAAATGTCATTTCATTAGATTTTACTTAAGGGTTACCCAAATAGTGTAAAGTTTGTCATCAAATGAAATGTATCATAGAAAAAGAAGATAGTCTGGTACAGGGGTGGGGAACCTTCAGCATTGAGGCCACAAGAGGCCCTCTAGGTCCTCAACTGCAGCCCTTTGCCCAAACTGGATTTAGTCAAGGGGCTGAACTTGAGGAGCTAGAGGGCCACATGTGGCCTTCTAGGCACAGGTTTCCCATCCCTGGTCTGGTCATTTGGAGAGTTTGAAGGATAATAACAGATGGACAGTCCCAGATTAGTATCCTCTCTGTGGGGGACTGATGGAAAGCTATAAATCAAAGTTGTAAGAATGTTCATACATAGATTGGGATTTATGTGGTTAAAGCTAATAAAGAAATACCTCAACTAGTGAGACTAGAGACCCATGGGAGTATTGGGATTTGGCTCGTCAAGATCTCCTTAGATCTATTGTGATAGTCTAAAAAACGTTTTTATCATCGATAAAAAGGGTTCAACAACATAGGGTCTAAGGACTGATCCTTGGGATTCTAGACCAGAAAATTCCCCTCTGAGTAGATAGTGTGCTATTTAAGACTTCTCTTTACCATCTGGAAATGGGGATCCAGCCTAGACTGAATTAAAAAGAAGGTAAAGGAGTAAAGGAAGGTGTGGAAAGGGACCAGGAGTTCACTGAGAATTAGGAAAGGAGAGAGTCTCTAGGGGTGAATAAGTTACAAGGCCCTGCCCGAGGCACAGCAGGAATTGACAATTTAGATCTAGAGTTGAAACATTTGCTAACTATGACTGCCAAGGCTTTGGAGCTCAGCACCTTAAGATTTTATATATCTGAATAAATGAAACAGCATTTACTATGTGCCAAGCACAGTGCTATCTGAATTGTGGATGCAGAGAAAATTTCACAAAGAGTCAGGAATCTTATTCTTTACTCCCAAGCAGTTGTTTCAAGTAGGGGAAATAAAGTATGCCCTTTCCCTCCTCACTACTTTTAATGAGTGTCAACTCTTCACACTTGGGGTCCTTCTCAATTTCCTTGTGTAAAGCCCCCAATTAGACCCCACTTTGCGTCCATAGGTTGGGTTCACTGAAGAGATGACCACAACCCAAGGTTCAAAGACTCTGTGGGTCCAAACTTCTAAATCTACTTGCAGCTCGAAATCGACCACCAGTTAACTTGTCTTTAATATAATCAGCCAGTAGATTAAATTAGCTTAAAGCAAAAGCATTTACTAAGATGGCATAGCAAAGACAATACCCACAAAACATCTCTCCCTTCCATAAATCTTTGGGGGGGGGGTTTAGGGAGACAGAAAGACAAAGTAAGAGAGAGAGAGTGTACCCTAGTCTTCCACCAGTCTCAAATTGCCAATTTGGCTATGTCAAATTTGGTGTTCCTTAAGCATCTCAAATTCAACATGTCCCAAACAGAACTCATTATCTATCCTTCCTCAAGCCCTCCCATATTACTGTTCAGGGCCTCACCATCTCTCTAGTCACTCATGCTTGCCATGCTGCTGTGATCCACTTTCTCAACCTCTTTCATGTTCATCCATTTTCTCCACTTTCAACTCTCACCTGGACTACTGCAATAGCTTTCTAGCAGGTCTGTCCCCATTCTAATGCACCCTCCAATCAGCTGCCAAGGTGATTTTTAAAAGCATAGGTAAGCCCCCCCACCCCCTTCCCTACTCTTTTCAGCGAGATCCCTATCCTGGGATCAAAAGAAATTTCTCTGGTATTTAAAGTTCTTCCTAGCTCTAGCCCTTTCTACCTTTTCAGTCTTCTTAAATTTTACTTTGTGCCATACATTGTTTATTCCAACAAGGGCCTACTTACAGTTCCATCTTTGCACCTTCACATTAGCTGACCCCCATGCTTGGAATGCTCCCCAGACTTACTCAAATTCCACCTTCTTCAGAAAACCTTTCCAGGACACACCTATCCCCCCTCCCACCATCTACTAATACCTATTTGTTTGCTTATTGTCTTTTCCATTAGCATGTAAGTTCCTTGAGGGCAGGGACTATGTTTTTGTCTTTCTTGGTATCCTTAGTGCGTAAGCATTGTGCCATGCATTTAGAAAGCACTTAATAAAAAAAAGTTTGTTGACTTCTTAGTAAAGGACACAGATTGCAAACACATGTGATCAAGGAAACTCCAGCAGGGAAAGATCTCAGATTTCCTTTCTCATAGTGTCATCACAATGCAGCCAGATGGTGAAATGTATAGAGTTCTGTGCCTGGAGTTGGGAACACTGAGTTCAAATCCAGCCTCAGACTTTATTAGGTGAGTAAATCACTTAGCTTTTGTTTGCCTCAGTTTTACTAGGCTGTAAAATGGGGATACTAACACCTTGAAAGATGGTTGTGAGAATCAAATGTGAGATACTATTTGTAAAGGGCCCAGCACATAGTAGGTATATAAATATGTATAAGTTATAAGTGCTTAATGACCTCCCCCACCTCATGTTCCTTCCTGGGAACTAAGTGGCTTGCTCCTCTGGGTTCCTGGAATCAGTTCATCTCCACAGCTTGACTTTTTCTTTTTTTTTTTTTTTTTTGCTTTTTGGAGGGCAATTGGGGTTAAGCGACTTGCCCAAGATCACACAGCTAGTTTTTGTGTTACATGTCTGAGGCCAGATTTGAACTCAGGTCCTCCTGACTCCAGGGCCGGTGTTCTATTCACTGCGCCACCTAGCTGCCCCCTATAAATAATATTTCATTTTTGATCTTCACTACCACTCTGGAAGGTAGGTGCTGTTATTATCCTCATTTTTTTTTGGAGGGGGGAAAGCAGGACAGTTGGGGTTAAGTGACTTGCCCAAGGTCACACAGCTAGTAAGTGTTAAGTATCTGAGGCCACATTTGAACTCAGGTTCTCCTGACTCCAGGGCTGGTGCTCCACTCACTGAGACACCTAGCCGCCCCTCACAGCTTGACTTTCAACTTGCCCAAGGTCACACAGATAGTCCTGACTTTAGGGCTGGTGCTCTATCCACTGTGCCACTTAGGTGTCCCTTAGTTCTCTCCTGAATGTACAGTAAGCTCTCTCCTCAGCAACCCTTTTCTTTGTGTTTCTAGTTTTGGCAGGATGTAGTGTCTCCTACTGGTCAATTTGTTCAGGTCCTGCAAGATGCTATGGGCTTCTGGGAGGTGCCAGGAGGAGAGAGAATCACCCAGACCTCCCTGCACCTGATGGAGGGACCACCCTTCAAAAAGTTGCTACCTGATTATAAAGCTCTCGGGATAGTAAACTCAGCTTTTTAAAGATCACCAGGACAGTGGCCAATCTTCAGTTGACCAAAGCTGAGCTTTCCTTCCAATTCAACTAGATAAACTTTTTCACACTTTGGAAGGGATAAGAGGGCTTAGGCACTTTTCTGGAATTAGTTTAGCACACATTAACTCCCCATTTCCTTAGTTATCTGCCCCCTTACTTTCAGTGATAACTAATTGGGGAAAAGGGGAAAGAACCAACTTCTCCACTACATTTGTAACTCAGAAGTTCCATTAAGAATAGCTTTCCCTTATAGGAGCCCTTTAGTTATAAAAGGTACTCTTTTCTGAAATTTACAAATGAGCAAACTAGCTCACAGGTTGATTTGTACAATATCATAGGATGATGGCAAATACAGCAGGACTCAGGTCTTTTAAGGGAATCCAGGCCTCCTCATTCTGTTACCCAACTTTGACAGAGTGTAGTGAATATTTGCAGGACTTGATTTCAGAAAGATTTGGTCTCAAATCCCAGATCTGGCATTATCTACTATAAGGTTTGCTTTCCTCCTCTTTAAAAAGGTGATGAAATAGTGTGAAGCTCAAATGGACCCGTGTCTGTAAAGTGCTTTGCAAATCTGAAAGCATTGTGCAATTGGCAGTCATTATTACTGACAATACAAGTTTGTTTTGTTTTGTTTTTTGCCTTTTGGAGGGCATTTGGGGTTAAGCGACTTGCCCAAGGTCACACGGATAGTTTTTGTGTTAAATGTCTGAGGTCAAATTTGAACTCAGGTCCTTCTAACTCCAGGGCCTCCACTTTACTCACTGTGCCACCTAGCGGCCCCAAAGAATTAAGAAGCCTCTTTTTTTTTTTTTTTTTAAAGCAATCGGGGTTTAAGTAACTTGCTCAAGGTTACATCCAGTTATTTTTGTGTGGGTGCTGAATATCTGAGGCCAGAACCGATCCCAGGTCTCCCCTCCCTGGGGCCGTCATTGCTCTTACTCACTGCACCACCTGGCCGCCCCTTAAGGTTTTTTTTTTTACTTTATATTTTCTCACGTTTTTCTTCCTGATATGTCATATATATACTAACTCTGATTTCCTTCCCAACTCCTCAATATTTTGCACTTCTAATCACTCCATAGCCCAACAGAAGGGATTGGGGGTGGGTCTCTTGAGAGGTTAGGGGATTGGAACCCTAGTAAGGGTGTGAGTCAGAACTGGAACCCAGGTCTTTTTCCCTCCGAAGCACGTCTCCTACTTATACTGAGCAGTTATTTCTTTTCCCTTTTCTTATCATCATCCATCCCCCTTTGGATTTTTTGAAAATGAAGGGACTTTTGTGTGTTTAAAAATCATCTCTTAGACATTTCATAGCAGAGAGGACGTTGTCATTCTGAATTGACCCCCCCCCCAATTCTTTTTTTTTTTTAATTATTTTTTAAAGCAATTGGGGTTAAGTAACTTACTCAAGGTTACACGGCCAGTTATTTTGTGTGGGTGTTAAGTATCTGAGGCCCAAACCGATGCCAGGTCTCCCAACTCTAGGGCCAGCGCTCTTACTGCGCCACCACCTGGCCGCCCCTACCCCCCAATTCTTGAGACCCTGATACAGAAATTGTGTTTCTTAAGCTTCCTCAGTAAGTACATGGGAAGCTACAGAACCTTTTTTCGGCAAAGGCAGAAAATATTCTACCTCTTCCTCTCTTTTTCTGTACTCCCAGCCCCCATCAACTCCTTAACTCTAATTGTCTGTTTCTCACACTCCATTGTTTCCTTCCCTTATCTTCTTTCTTCCCCCCACACCACCCCCATCTTTGTGTCTGTCTTTCTGTCTCCCCCGTGTTTGTTTCTCAGCTGAAAATCAAGCTCCTTGATCATATCAGCGGGTCAGACAGCCTCACTCATATTGACACAGTTCCATCTATTAGGCCATTCTACACCCCCCCCCACACACACACATTCTTCCTTCTACCAGTACAAGTCCAGTTTCAAAAAAATCCACTTTTAAAAGTTCCCCCACCTACCCCTTAAAACCCAAGCTAAATGCTTCTCCCAGAAAGAGCGAAACTCACTAGGCCTGCAATGGTTAAACAAGGAGAAGGAAGATGACTAATCAGATGTACCATATTTAGTCTTCATTTAACGTAGAGGAAGATTTGGGGGAGGGGGAAGTCTAGGGAACGTTTCTTTAAGTTGGGTCAGGGCTAGGTGTCTTTGCCTCTTCCCTTTCAAAACTGAAACTCTGGGAGTTGAGCCTGTGTATGTGACTAACCTTTCTTGTAGACTGCTCTCAATCAAACCGTTGTGAAGACTGTGACTTAATTCGCCCGTATGTGTAGTGGTTGTTCACTCGAAGATGGAGAATTCCCGCCTTTACCTAATGGTGTGTAACGGTTGCTTAAAATATATATGTGTGTATAATTATTTTTATTAATCCTCCCTCAGCCAAAAAAAAAAAAGCAAGAAAGCTGTAAGTTGGGGAGGGAGTAAGAAACATTTAACAGGAAGCCTCTAGCTGCTTGTCATACGAAGATGGCAGCTGCTCCCTGGGGTTTGGAAGTTCCGGGAAAAGGCGCTAGCTTATGCGCTTGCTTTTTTCTTTTGCTCGATGTCTCGGGCTGTGCTTAATGCGCCGCTGGGGCCGGAGCCTCCCGGGGTTTCTCTCTCAGCTAGTTAGCTGGCGGCTGGAGAGGCGCGGGCTCACTCGCTATCCGGGATTTCCATGGGACGCCAGGGAATTTTGAAACGGTTCCAGGCTGCGCCGCCCGCCACCTCGGCATGAGTCTGCAGAAATGTACAGTTCTGCCCTGCTTTGTGAGACCTTAGGTTGGCTAGGTGGCTGCGGGAGGGAAGAGACGTGAGAGTATAGGGGAGAAAGGTATCTGGGGTAGCTCTGTCCCCTACCCCCGCCTCCTTCCCAGCAGTTCTCCAGAAGAGACTCCCCTTCTAAAAATAAGATTTCAGGGTTGGAGAAGGGGTTTTGTCCCATCTAAACCCGAAGAGTTTTACTTCTGGGTCTGGGGCCGGTAGCAGAGGCGGCGGCTAAAGCAGCAGCTGCCGCCACTGCATCGGCCGCGGCGAGCGGAACGAGTTCCTTAGATGAAGTATAACACTGCCGGCCCCCGGGACTCGGGAGCCGCGATCGTGTCAATGTAATAAGTGTAGGGTAACGAGGCTCCCGCTAGGGGTGGCGAAGAGCAGAGCAATTCAACTGGAGTGTTGGCTTCTGCGGAGTCCACCCTCCGCCCCCCTCCACAGCCATATGACTCTACCCTCGGGCCCTTTCCTCCAACTCCTCTCGATCCCGAGAGACCAGGGTGCTCTGGCCCTAGAGAGAAGCCCCCTTCTCCCCTACAACTCATTGTAGCTCAGAGTTATGGTGTGTGAGTGGAAAAGGATGGAGGGGATGTGGATGTATTCTTACGTGGGTTGGTGCAAAGTCCTGTTTATGGGGAGAAGAGGGTGTCAAGATATGCAGGGCCGCTCTGGCCTGACTCATTTCCCCTCCTCACCCTGGGGAATCCACCCCCACTCCCAACCCCCGCTCCTGACACCAGCTGCCCCCATAAGTCAATTGCTCGGAGCTCCCGCCGCTACGCCCGACAGGCAGGCGGTACAAGGCACAGCCCGGGGAAAGAGGAAACTGGGGCACCGGCTGTGCCTCGGGGACTCCCCGAAGGTCTTCACAGGAAAGTCAGTCATATCAGCTGACAGGCCCTGTCTATCTTCGTGCATTTTTTTTAAGGGGGGAGGGTGTTGCTAACCCCGTACCAACCATCTCGAATCGTAATTGAGGTAAAAGGGCTCCAGTGCTTGCAGCTGCCGGGTCCCGACTCGCCTCTGGTTTGCTAGCTCCAGAGAAGGGGAAAGCCCGGGACTACAGAATCGGACAGTCAGGAAGCTGTAGCGCCTTTGCCCCTTGTCTCTGGCCGGGAGCTAGCAGTTTCGGTGGAGTCAGTGGAGCTGGGGAGAGGGAGAGCGGAAGGGGCCCCATATTGCGTTGCATTAATGACACCAGCTAGCAGGCAAAGTTACTGATGTTTAGGATTCCACGACAAGATTCAATGACACACAGCATTAAGGAGTTACTGGTAATAGGCCCGTAGTATGCTTTCTGGGACAGAGCGGAGCTACTCTATGCTCCTGACCATTCATTTCTCCCATAGCCTTCTTAGGTGGCTAAACTAGTGTTCCTTTAGACAAATGGAAACTTATTTTATGCCGAGAGAAGAGAATTATTTAATGTTCTCTAACGTTGTTCCCATAGCTTTTGCTTAAAAGAGTTTTGAGTGAGGCTCTTTGGCTTGGGGGTGGGACAGGGATGGAGCGGAGGGGGAATATAACTACCGAAGAAACTGGAGGATTTCCCTCCCTCCTCCAGGCACCCATCTCACTTATTTTTTTTAATGTTATTTCTAGGTTGAGATTAGTGAAGGCCTATTAAAAGAAGAGCATATTGTTCTTGTGTCTGCGATTAAAAGGAGATAGGAAGGAGTATTCTCAAGCAGACGGGTAATGAGTGGCATCTAGAAGTCTTTCCAATGGACTTTGGACTTTTGCATGTTTGGAAATGGGTAGAAAGAGCCTTAATCCTAACCAGTGGGTGAAACTGAAGGTTAGCAGATGGAGAAAATAGAAGAAAGGGTCTGGGCACCACTGATCAATTCTCAGTAACCACTAGTCCATTCAGAAACAGTGGTCTGAAAAGGCCAAGGGTGACCAAGCTCTTTTTGAATACATTTCTTGATACTTCTCCAGGGCACCTGGCTCCCTAAAAAACAAAAACAAGACAGATATTTCGATATCTGTTGTGTTCAAACTAAACGTGTCAGTACATTCAAGATAAATTAGGTTCTAGAAGATCCACAAAGGCAGTTTAAGTAAAAATAAATGATCAAGTGTAGCTGTCAGATTCTTGAAATTAAAAACTTTTAAGCTGAGGTGATTTTATCATGTTTTCTTATTCTTAGGAAAGTAAGAAAGGAAAGCCTGATTTAGTGTTTGTATAATAACAGAAATTTCTTTTTTTTTTTTCAATTTAAAAAAGTTTATTATTTGCAGTTATAGAGGAAAGAAGACTAAGTTAGGATCTGGTTCTTTTGGTCCTGGTTCTGCCCCTATCATGGTAAAGTAGGGCAAACTACCTAATCTTTTCGGGCCTCAGTATCTTCATCTGTAAAATGAATGTTAGATTAGGGTCCCTTCCAACTCTAATGTCAAACTTTATGCTTTAGCCTCTCGATTTATTATCTAATAACTTTTAGTTTAATCTTAAGAAACAGAATGCTGTTTGTTTTGGAGGAGGTAAGGGTAACTGTGGGCCAGGGTGAAGATAATTTTCTTCACTACTCCAAAGAGGCCTCAAAAAAAATTTTTTTTAAAGTCTTTCTATATTTCGGGGTTGGGTGGCCATTTTTTTTTTAAGTCAGTACTTTTGTGGTCTGGCAATGGTGCTATCCAACTAAACAACGCTACATTTTATGGAAATGTGTTGGTCAAGTGTGCTCTCTGTAGATCTTTATCGGTACTGAACACTGAAGCCCTCAGTCTAAAGACAAAGACCAAAGACGCAGGCTGCTTCAAAAGGCTGTCTGCTCCCCTCTCGGTCTTGCAGACCGAAGAGTTCTCTTTCAAACCTAAACCGGCGGTTGCCAACCTTCAGATTGAGTCCTTCTGCCTTTCACATTCGGAATAAAAAACACTGCCCCACAGTAGTTAGTCACAGTTCCAGTTTTCGGGCATTATCAGAGGAGTTCAAATTCCTCCTTTTCAACTCGGTGTGACGTGCTAGAAAGAGCTCGGAGGGAAGGATCGGAAACACATTGTCTAGTCACCCACTCCAAGGCCCCTCAGGCACGTGCGGGGGGGGGGGTGGAGGGGGGGAGAAGAGGGACATAAAATAATCATTTATTATCGTTCCCTCTTAAGTAAAATCAAACAGGAACAGATAAGATGAACCCAAGAATACTGTAATCGTAAAGGGGGTTGGCTACAAGAGGGAACACAAATCAAAAATTAAAAGCTGCGATTTTTATAAGCGTCTATTTGACTCCTTTGAATTTAAAGGTCCCAAAGTTGAGAGCGCAAAGGAGGATATCGATACTGAGATAGAACAAGTCAGGCTGATACCTTCAGTGGGTAACCCAGTGTTTTTCATCCTCATTTGTATATAAACACTAGTTACACGCTGGTACCAGTTTGACACCCGATGTTTTTGATTTACTGATAAACAAAAGCATCCTTACAGTAATCGTAACTGAACTATTGTCTCTGCCTTATGTAAATATTAATAATGTTGATCTTGTTTGAAACACATTTGGGATAAACATGAAGGTCTGGGTGGACGAAGTTAATGCAACTATCTGAACAGATCCTATTGAGAATTCACCTTTCTTAGTCACCAACCTGCCTCTCTGGCGAAGGCAAACCTCATTGCTTCTCCCCCCCCCCCCCTTTGTGGTTAATTTGAAAGGCGCCCGGGTTCGTGCACTAGACACAGGGTTGGGCGCATTTACGATAGTAGGGTGTTTGATTGGAGCTACATCGTCATTTTTTCCATTGGTCAGGGTCGGACAGGAAAATTGGCTTCGGATCACCCTTGGCAGCAAGCCCTCCCTCATGGAGTTCTGCACGGATCGCTAGGTTTCCACCAACAAACTGAACACGGAGGCAACGGGGGCAGATGGAAATCGAGTCTTGGCTTTATGAGCGCCTTGAAGCGCTCTCCGATTCAAAAGCTCATTAAAAAACTGGAGGGCTGGATTTCTATGGCGCTGGGCCTCGGCTGTAATCCCTGAGTTGGCTTATACGCGTTACTCCCCCAGGGTAAGCAAACGTGCTCGCATAATTCAGCCCTTAAGACAGCAGCTGTGTAGTATTTTTTTTTTAAATCCCCGCAACTTTCCAAACAGAAAGTATATCCAGAAAAAAGATGAGGGGAGAAAAAAGACCCACCCCTATTCTATGCACGTACAAACAAGGCATCTAATCAGTGTCACTGTCATAATAAGCTTCCGCAGCGGGCGACAATACCCCTTCCCCCTCCTCCCTCCCATCCGCCCCAGTTTCCCGCATGAACCTGATAGCAGAGCGAAGTGTGTTGTGGATGCAAATGGCGTCTCGCTTCACCCCTAGCCAGACTCCACACGGAGCTACCGAGGCTGCCTCTGCTGCCAAACGCAGATTTGCAGCCGCAACGTGACACGCGCCGCCGCCCGTAAGAAACGAAAGTGCATGTGGTCTCGGCTCCCTCCCCTCTTCCCTCCTCCCAACATCGCCAAGGAAGGAAATTACACGAGGTTTCCCCCTCTCTCCCTTCCCCCCCAATCGCTCTCCCAGTCTGTCTAAAGGACAGTGTTTCTCGTCCCCAAATTCATCCGGAAGAGACTTGTGTGTTCAGAAACCCACTCTGGGGAAGGAAAAGTTTGAGTGGTTGGTTATTACCCCAGAACCCCAAACTGCGAGGCAAAATAAAGTATGTATATTCATTTTTGTCTGGAACCCGTTCGCCTGTTTCCCCAAGTCCCCGACTTGGGAGAAGCAAAGGTTTCTTCCCGTCTTTCCTCACCTCTCCTATTCACAGGCTGGTGGGCTCCTAATGCTGGGGACCTTAGCGGTTATTGGGCAAATACACCCCCCAGTCTTCCCCAACCTTGTAAGTAGGAGATGGGGAGCATAACACTCGCACCTCATCCAAGGTTTATAAGGAGACTTGATAAGGTGGCACGGAGGTTAACCTCGAAAGAGAAAGCGTTGAATGTTCCCAGCTTTACACATCGACTGCAACTTCCCCTCCCTTCACAAAGACATCCCGCACGAAAGAAAAAATCCCACAACACTGGAGTGAGTCTCGGCAGATCCTAGCTCCCTCGTGCCGAGAAGCAGCAGACGGTTTTCCCGTATTCCCTCTTTTCCTCCGAGGCCCCTCCCGCCTGGACTCCCACACCAGGCAGAGGGAGGAGGAATTGCTGGCATTCTCGCTCGCTAGATCATTCGCGGAGGCGGTAGCGAGCCCGAGCCTGATGCCTTAGTGTTCTTTGCACTCGGTGGCGGCGGCTGCATCAGGGTGGAGGGCAAGGAAGGGAGTATGCTATCTGTGTGTTGTCACCCCCACAACAGGGGAAAGAAGCTTTTTTGCGGGCTGCAGCGAGTGATCTCTGTACCTTCCCTAGAGGAAGGACAGGAGGCTAGCAGCCACGACCCTACCCGCTGGCGGGGAAACGGTCTTTGCAGCTGGGGACTCTCAACCTCCCCTGTGGCAGCCCAGAGCCCAGCGAGGCAGCTGGAGCGCAGCGGGGAGCACTGCCGCCCGCGGGGAGGGGTGTGCATCCTTCACTTCGTATAATGGGGCGCCCCAGGGACACGCAAGGAGGGATTGAGGAATTTAGTATTTAGAGATTTAAAAGCAGGAAAGAGAAGGGGGGGAGGCTTAGGATGGTCGAACATCCATTAGCCATCGCAACTCCTAGGATCGCCCTCCCACCCAGTCTGTTTCCCCACCCCACCCCCACACCTGCTAAAGCCAGTTATAGCTTCATCTCTTCTCTCCAACCCCACCCTATCCTCTCCCTCACAGTTCCAAGCACTGGGGGCAGCAGGGTGAGAAAACCTACTCATCCTCTCGGGCCACAGTGCAGCCCTTTATCTCTTGGGCACCTGAGGCTGCTTAGAAAAACATTTCTTTTTTTACGAGCGGTCTTCTAGGGAACGAGAGGAGATTCTGGGAGCTTCAGTTCCCAAGTCTTATCTTTCCGCCCCTCTCCCCCCCCCCCCCCATTTCCACGCCTTTTTTCCCTCAAGCAACTCGGGGCGGGGTCAGTGGCTTCCTCCGAACTCCCAGTCTACTTCTATCTGGGCTCTGCTACCAAAAGGAGCCGGGCCAGTGAATTTCTCGTCCCGAGTCCCTGATGTAGCCAACCGCAGCCGCACAGTCTGCAGCCACGGCTGCACGTGACCCGCCCCCACCTAAGCTTCCGCCCGAGCCGCCTGTTTCCGAGCACAAACAAGTACTGGGGAGACCTAGGGTCTCTCGGGCCCAGGCGTCCTCTGCTTCCTCTTCCCTTCCCGAGCAGAGAATGGAAGCGAAAAGCGCTGACCCGCGGCCAAACCAGTTCCTGCTTTCCTGGGTACCATCATTCAACTCAAACGAAGCACAACTGCAATAGGGTTTCCCTTGTGCGTTGAGCTCCGAGTATTTTTATTTGGGATGGTAGGGGTAAGAGTAGGTGTGAGAGGGTACGGTGGAAACTAAGACACATGCAGTGGTTTCCTGAACGCAAAGACTGAGCAGTGCCCACACACACTTAGGCAGCCGCCTACAAAGAAGGCTCACCCATAAATATTTTCCATTCCTTTGGTCTGACCTGATTCTGAGAGTAAAAGGAAATTCTTCTGGCGCTGAACCGGATTGGGCCATTTTCATTGAGTAAGCCAGCATGGCAAACAAACACAGGACGAAGCCACAGTACCAGTTAGAGTTTGGGGTGTGGGGTGTGGTGGGCACCACAGAAATTACAAGCCACTTAGTAAATGCTGACTATCATGGGTGGCAACAAAACACTGGTGGCAGATGGTGGCCTTTAATGCATTATGTTGGTTACCTACCCTCTAAATGAGGATTCCCCCTTAGCTAACCTCCCAGTTAATTTTTAAAGGTCTCCGTGGGACCAGAAAGCTATTTTAGAAATGTCTGTCTTTCTACCCCCTTCTCCTAAGCACAACTTAAACCAGTACAATTTGAACTTCCTGGAGCATATATAGTGGATTCCACGTGACTTTAGCCACATTTCATCTCTACGTTTTTTCCTGGTGATTAGCATTGTGCTAGAGATCTGTCTAGGTGAAATATTTGTGCTTTTGAAAGCCTTATCAGAAACGGCTATTAAGTAAAAACGTTTTCATCTCTCGGCCTAACACACGTAACTGTCTCTGTGTAAACAGGTCAGCTGGTTATGTGGGAATAAAGTTTACATGTTTGTTTGTTTGTTTTTAATGCCGACTGAAATGTCATAGTATCAAAGAGTCGGCAGGGGTCTTATGATCATCTAGCCCAACTCTCTCATTGTACAGATGAGGAAACTGAGGTCCAAAGAAGATCCAGTGACTTTTACAAGGTTTCACAGAGAGTAAGAAGCAAAGCCAGCATCTGAACCCAAGCCCTCTGTTTTCAGTATTCTTTCTACTACTTATTCTGTGCTATCTGTAGGAAGCCATTTAAGCAGCGATTTTGAATCTGTCAGCACCAACTTCTTTGACTGAAGGACGGGAGCTTCCCCCAGAGCTTTCATTTAAGGATGGTATCCAGGGCAATTATTGCTTCATTTCCCACCGAGCTGCACTACGTTAGAGGTCTCCCTCATGTCCCGATGGGTCAGTACCACTTCCCTCACCGACAGCTTTTCACCTTCCTATTTGTTGCCTTCCTGGATAGATTGTAAGCTCCTTGAGGTTCAAGGACAGCTTTTCTTTTTCTTATTTGTATCCCTTTTGGCACAGTGTCTATCGAATAAGTACTTAATATATGTTTACTCACTGAGCTGAGCTGTCCCTAAATCATATATATGCATATATGTATGCATGTAGGGAGGCATTGGGAAATACATTTTGTTTCCTGCAATCCTGGTTAAATGAATTGCTCAGGGTTACACAGTAAGTGTCCGAGGTCAGATTTGTACTGAGGTTCTCCTGACTCCAGAGCCAGTGCTCTACCCGCTGCTGCCCCAAGATCATATAGTCTTGATATCATATTTAGATGAAGTAACTGAACAGTCTCAGATCTGTTTATCCAGCCTTATTACTCTTAGTGCCTTCACTTCACACAGTGTGTGTATGCATATATATACATATAAACACACATATATGTATAGTTTGTACATAGTTGTTTGAGAGTTGTCTCTAATGACTGTGGGTATCTTGAGAACAGGGACTGTTCTTTGCCTTCCATTGTATCATCAGCACTTAGCAGAGTACCAGGCACATTTAATACATTCTTGTTGACTTGACTGAAGTGACTTGTCTAAAGTCATACACGTGGCCAGTGCAAAGTTGGCATTCAAAATTAGTTTCTCTGTCTCTAAGACCCAATACTCTTTCTACTGCAACAGCATGATTTCTCTCTCTCTTTCCTTCTCCTCTTTCTGTCTCTGTCTCTTACAGATGTGATTTTTTTTTGCAATTTTTAAAACTTTTATTCCATCCAACAAAAAGGATTGTTACCTTACTTCTGTTGTTTTTTGAATAACTTAAGCAGTTATTTCTTGTGTGTCACCACTTAGTGCAGATTGCTGCTTGAATTAGAGGTACATTTCAGGGCTAAACCTGAACAACTTTTTTTTCCCTTTAATTTATTTAATTTAATTTTTAAATTTAAATTTAATTTGTACTTATAGAAAGAATTCTATTGTTAATTAGCTTTAGAAATTTCTTACACCCCCCCCCCCACCAGTTGTTGTCAAATGATCCTAAAAATTTGTTAATCTGGTATTGAAAATGTTTCCTCTCCCCTTAAACTACAACTGTGTATGACCAGTAACAAATGTTTTTCTTCCCTCTCACTGCCAGTCCAGGTGTGGAGTGACCAAAAAGGACCATGTGACCTTTGTGGGTAGCTTATTATAGCTTGAGATGAAAATTGCAGGTTGCTTCAGTAGGGGATGAGTGTCTTTATAAAGGAAAGGGACAGTTTTTTGTGAATTTTAGATGTGACTTTTATGTTGGGTTGAATTATGATGATTTTTTAAGAAGGAATTCAATTCAACAAGACTTTATTGAGCACTAATTGTACTGTGTGCCAGACACTGTACTAAATAATGGGGATACTATCTATTTTATACAGTTATACATTCTTGATGGAATCTCAGTGGAACGTAAGCACTCTGAGGGCAGTAGCCAGCACAATATCGGGAACATATTAGCTACTTAATAAATGCCTGGTGAATGATTATTTTCACTTTGGTTTGGAAAGGAAACCTTATGACTGCCTAAAAATGAAGCAGGGAGGGAAGGTATGAATGAGTGACAGCCAGTCAGCCAAGAATGGGTTTAATTTGGAATTGTTCTGAAGTGCCATTCTCTCTTTAATTTTTTAAAAATCATTATTACTTCCCATATACTACCCTTCCCCCACCCCTTCCACAAACGGAACCCCAACTTGAAACAAATCAGCACTTGGCTATGTCTAAATATGTATGCTTCATTCTTTTATTTATTTATTTATTTATTTTTGCTTTTTGGAGAGGGGAAGGCAGGGCCATTGAAGTCAAGTGACTTGACCAAGGTCAGTCACATGGCTATTTTTTGTGTTAAGGGTCTGAGGTCACATCGGAGCCCAGGTCCTCCTTACTCCAGGGTCAGTGCTCTATTCACTTTGCTGCCTAGCAGCCCCTGTATGCTTCATTCTGCATTGGCAGTCTACCACCTCTTTTGAAAGATCTGGGGAGGGCATGCTATATAGTCAGTCCCCTTTGGTCCATGATTGGTCACTTCATTAATGAGAGCCCTGAAGTCTGTCATTGTTGTTTTCCTTTGTGTTATTTTGTTCATTGAGTAAATTGTTTTACTGGTTCTTACTTTGATCTAAGATGTACTTTTCAGGAGACATAAGGGAGGCAGATGTTCATGTGTATCAGACCTCCTAGCCCAGAGATCATAGACTGAGCTACACTTGTGAAATTGTAGTAAGATAAAACAATTTAATGTTTTAGTCTTTTTTATTCTGGAATGAGGTACTTTTATTCATACTTATTATCTTCAGTGTTATTATTTTTTGAATTTTCTTATTGGCTTTAGCTTCATAAAATTACCCTAGAAATGTGCCTCTGTAGTCTGAAGTGTGTTTTTGGCAAGAGTAGAAGAGTAAAGAGTGAGCAGATTGCAGAATCAGACTGACAAATGGCACCATTGGAGGGGAGGAGAAGAAGGTATCTCTGGATCCAAGGTTCAAAGCAGGCTCATGAACCAAGGTAGGAAATATAGTTCAGCAGAAAGAATGCTAGAGGGGTGGCTAGGTGTCGCAGTGAATAGAGCACCAGCCCTGGAGTCAGGAGGACCTGGGTTCAGATCTGGCCTCAGACACTTAACACAAAAAATAGCCATGTGACCTTGGGCAAGTCGCTTAACCCCAATTGCCCTCCAAAAAGCAAAAAAAAAAATTATTTAGAAAGAATGCTAGATTTAGACTGGATTCAAATCCTGGCACTTCCTTTTCCCCCCTTGTGCTAACAGTGCACCTCTCTGGGATTGTTTCTTCATCTGTAAAATTCAAGGGTTGGACTCAGTGATTCTTAAGGTCCCTTCCAAACCTTGATTTTGTGTATAAGGGGTATGTGTGTATGTGTGTGTATGTGTCTGTGTCTGTGAGAGAGACAGAGACAGAGAGAGATAGGGAGACAGACAGACAGAAACAGAGACAGAGAGAAACAGGGGGAGAGAGACAGAGAGAGGGAACTCATTCAATCCCAATGACCTCCATTCCATTTTTGATGAATTCAGGAGAACCCAGTGCTTCATTTGGGGAGTTCATTGAACATAGAAAGTTTAGAGAGGTGGGAAAGTAGAAAGCCATGAAACCAAAGATAAGGTCTTCCAAGTTGTGTCTGAGATGGGACTGGAATGGAATTTCCTAGGAAGCTGATGTCATTCAGCAAGATGTGAGCCCCAAAGTTGGATCCCTTACCTTTCTTCATCATGTTTATCATGTAAATCAGGACTGTAGTGGAAAACAGCCTTGCAGAAAACCACTTGTCTCCTCATGCATGGGGGTGGGAGGTCAGTAACAAAAGATGTTAGACCAGAGGTAGAGGTTAAGGATGCTAATTTGATTTCTTCAATGTATACAGCTTTGGGAGAAGAAGCTTATAAAAAATGTTTTAGGCTGGTCTCTCTCCTTTTTTTTTTATATATTTATCTGCAAGGCTGACGAATGTCTTTGCAGGAAGTCTCAGCACAGAAACCAAGGACTACAAAGACATAAGTCTACCCTTTTACACCAGGCTGCTCTTACTGTTTTCAGCTGTTTTGTGCTTTCCCTGGAGGGAGAGGAGAATCAGACAGCAGGTTTTATTCCTCTTTACTCTTGCTGGCAGAGGAGGTGGTGTTATTCAGGTAGTGGCATGACTAGACCGGCATAAGTGTGCAAATGGAGATCTGATTACCTTTGGAGTAGAGAGAATTCCCAGTGCTCTTGGTTCCCAACCCTCCTGAGAAAATCCCCACTGATGTCCAAAGTACAGAGGCTGGGAAGTAGATAGAATTACACAAGGTAGTCCTAATACTTCTGAGACTAACACAGATATCAGGTAAACTTCCAGATCCCTTGGGCTTGCTTCAAATTAGGAATTTAATTCACCAGGCATTTGAGTGCCAGTCACATTGAGGTGGACACAATAAAATTAAATGATATGGTCTCATCCCTCTGGGAGTTTGCAATGAAACAAAAGATGTATATAAATAATATTTCGTTGTTGTTCAGTGGTTTTCAGTTATGTCTGACTCTTTGTGACCCAATTTGGGGTTTTCTTGTCAAAGATGCTGGAAGCAGTTTGCCATTTCTTTCTCCAACTCATTTTACAGATAAGGAAACTGAGACAAACAGGATTAAGTGACTTGCCCAAGGTCACACAACTAATAAGTGTCTGAGGCTAGATTTGAACTCTTCATGACTCCAGGTCCAGCACTCTATGGTGCCACCTATATTTGAACTCTTCATGACTCCAGGGCCATCACTCTATGGTTGCCACCTAGCTGCCCTTTGAATCATATTAGATGACTGATAAGGTCCCTTCCAAACCCAGATCCTATCATCATAAGTATATAGTTAAGTGCCAAATTTCAAATATAGTCAAGAAAATACCCTAGGGGGTCAAAGAAAGGAGATAGTCACATGGATCAGAATAGTCTTGGAAGACTTTATGGCAAAGGTGGGACTTAGGTTGGGCCCTGAAAGATGGAAATAGACAATTTAAACTGTATGGGACCTCAGAGATCATTTGAAATGGATCTAATGGTGTTGGAGTTGGAAGAGACCTAGGAGATCATCTAAAGTAGCTTTTGCATTTCTGGTTGAGCCAAGTAAAGTCCAGAAAGGCTAAATGATTTGTTCCAGGAACACAAAGTTAATTAGTGGCATAGTCAAGGCTGAAATCTGTTGTCTCTTGATTTTGTTCCTTGCTTTCTCCACTGTACCATTCCATTATAGATTATAGAGTCAGAGATTTAGGGCTAGAAAAATCTTAGAAGGCATCTAATCCAATAGTTTCATTTTTATAGGTAAGGAAACTGAGACCCAGAAAAGGTCTGGACTGGTCCTATTGCTTCTTTCTTAGGGTATTGAGTGTTGTGCTGTGCTTGTGTGGTTTGTCCCTCAAGATCATGATATCAGGGAGATGGTGACATGACTTGCAATTGACTTTGAGTGAAGAGGGCTGTGCAAAGTCATGAACCTTACTTTCTCCTCCAGAGCCATCTGGGTCTAGTGTCCTCATATTAATCAGGACGACTGGAAATGGCCCAGCATGCAGTGGAGACCTTGATCCTTTTAAACTAAGGTCTCTTCAAGTGTTCGCTTTGAGTGAGGAAACACCCATTCAGTGAATAGGCTTCTTTTTTTCATTCTTTTTTATTTCCTTTTTCTTTTTTTTAATGCTTTATTAACTTCTGATTTACATCATTCGTTTCTGCCAGATTTTGAGTTACAAATTTTCTCCCCATTTTTCCCCTACCCACTGCCCCAAAATAGCAGTACCACAGGATATCTCCTCCTCCAATCTGTTCTCTCCCATATTTTCTCCCATACCCCTTTCAACTTTTCCAGTGGATCTCTATGCCTCAGTGCCTGTATATCTTATTTCCCAATTACATGTAAGATGGCATTAATAATAGTATATATATATATATATATATATACACACACACACATATATATATATATACATATATATTTGAATATTTGATTTTAAAACTTTCAATTCCAGATTCATTCCCTTCCTTCCTTGTCACCCCACCGTTACTGGGAAGATAAGCAGTCCAGTATAGGTTGTACATGTGTGGCTAATGCAAAACAATAACATAGTACATGTATTGTAAAAGACTGACTATATTTCCCTCCCTCCTATCCCACCTCCCACCTTTTATTCTCTACTTTGATCCCTTCCCTTTTTGAAAGTGGGTGCTTCCAACTTGCTTCCCCCCCCCAGCCTACCCTCCCTTCCATCATCCCCCCTCTCATCCCCTTCCCCCCCTATTCTCCTGGAGGGTGAGATACCCTATTTAGTGTGTATTTCACTCCCTCCTCAAGCCAGATTCAATGGGAATAAGGTTGACCCATTCCCTTTTGCCTTCCTATTCTTCCCCTCCATTGTAACCATTTCCCTTGTGTGTATATATATATATATATATATATATATATATATATATATATATATTTCTAATCCCTTCAACCACTGAGAAAAGTTTCATAAGTTACAATTATTGTTTTTCCATGTAGGAATGTTAATAGTTCAACTTTGATAAGTTCCTTATGATTTCTTTTCCCTGTTTACCTTCTCATGCTTCTCTTGCTTCTTGTATCTGAATGTCAAATTTTCTATTCAACTCTGGTTTTTTCATCAAGAATGCTTGAAAGTCCTCTATTCCACTGAATGACCAATATTTTCCCCTGAAACATGATACTCGGTTTTGCTGGGTAGGTGATTCTTGGTTTTAATCCCAGTTCCTTTGACTTCCGGAATATCATATTCCAAGCCCTTCGATCCCTCAGTGTAGAAGCTGCCAGATCCTGTGGTATCCTGTTTTTGTTTCCACAATATTCAAATTGTTTCTTCCTGGGTGCTTGTAATATTCTCTCCTTAATCTGGGAATTCCAGAACCTGGCTATAATATTCCTAGGAATTTTCTTTTTGGGATCTTTTTTCAGGAGGTGATTGGTGGATTCTTTCAACCTCTATTTTGCCCTCTGGTACTAAAACATCAGGGCAGTTTTCTTTGAGAACTTCCTGGAGGATGATTTCTAGGTTCTTACTTTGGTCATGCTTTCAGGTAGTCCAATAATTTTTAAATTATCTCTTCTGGATCTATTTTCCAGGTCAGTGGTTTTTCCCATGAAATATTTCACATTGCCTTCTATTCTTTCATTTGTTTGAATCTGTTTAACAGCATCTTGATTTCTCATAAAGTCATTAGCTTCCATTTGCTCCAATCTAATTCTGAAGCAATGATTCTTCTCATTGAGCTTTTGAGATTCTTTTTCCATCTGGCAAATTCGGCTTTTTAAGGCATTCCTCTCCTCATTGCCTTTGTGAGCCTCCTTTGCCATTTGAGTCAGTCTGTTTTTTAAGGTATTATTTTCCTCAGTCAGGCTGTTGACTCTCCTTTCGTAATTTTCTTGCATTGTTCTCATTTCTCTCCCCAATTTTTCCTCCACTTCTCTTATCTGCTTCTTAAGGTCCTCTATGGCCTGTAACCAGCTTGTATTTTCCTTTGAAGCTTTTGGTGCAGGAGTTCTGACTTCACTGTCTTCCTCCCGTTCCATGCTTTGCTCCTTTTTGTCCCCAAAATAGGAGTGTAATGTTGGAATCTTCTTTCTGCTTTGTTTCCTTTGCCTGCTCATTTTGCCACTCAATCACTTGACTTTTGGGCTTTTTGCCACCAGACAGGGGAGCTTTTGTCCCAAACGCTGGGGTTTTCTCAGCTGCCGGAGGTATTAGATGGGTGCCCTCTCTGAGGCCTTCAAGGGCTCTGGCAAGCTGGACGCACACCCCAGGACCTCCACCCTAGACTGAAATCCAGATCCAAGCAGGTTAAAACAAGAGCTTCATTCCCTCAGACTGGTGCTTGGTCCCCCTACACTCTGCAGGCCAGGAGCTGAAGCTGCCACATAGCACTGGCTGGCTGTGCTGGAGTCTCAGTGGCTTCTCACCCCGGGGGTAATAGCCATGCACTCCCACTTACTGGTCCCAAAGTCCAGACTGCACTGGCCTCTCACTTTGTCCTTCATATCTATGTGTTGATAAATCTGGAAACGGCCACAGTTGCTGCTGATCTGGAGACTCTCTGGTCTGGGGCTGGTCAGGCCTGCCCTGGGGCTAAAGCCTTTGGCATAGGGCTGGGCTCGGCTCCCAGAGGGCTTCGCTGGATTCCTGCCAGCCTGTCCTCAGCAGGAAGCTAGCTTCTCTGTGTCATTTTGTGGGTTCTGCAGCTCCAAAGTTTGTTTAGAGTCCACTTTTTACATGAATTGGGGAAGGCGGAAGCCGGAGCTGTAGGAAGGCCGTGCTTCTACTCTGCCATCTTGGCTC
>NW_027187315.1:3400239-3405205 GCF_028583685.1 Petaurus breviceps papuanus
TGTTTGTGTGTTTTTGTGTGGGGGTCTTGTTGCGCATTTTTTTTTGTTGCATCCTTTTTTTGTTAGGGGGGGGGGGGGGGGCGGGGGGGGGGGGGGGGGCCGCCCTTCCTCATTCACTGTTCCAGCTCCGGCTTCCGCCTTCCCCCCCCCCGGCCTCTTAATGGAGTGAATCAAGGGATGTTTCCTTTAATAAAAAACAAAAAATCCAGCTGGAAGGGGAAGACTCTCAGTGTTTCTGACCAAAAGAGAAAGTTACTATTTACATTCAAATACTTAGAAATCTCTGCAAGCTTGTAGTGCTCCCAAAATGGTCTGATATAAGTAACCCACCCTGGTTTGCTCTCTGCAAGTTCCTGAGCTTTGAGTCTGTATGAGAGTAGACTGCTACTGAACTCTGCCCCTAATAGCCATTTGGAAAGTTCTATTAACTCAGTGGCAGAATTGCAGGTTCTTTTGGCCATTGACTCCTGCCTTGGTTATCCTGCAGACCAGACTAGAGACTTGCTCTGGCTTGGATTCTGAGGCACAGAGCTACTTCTGCTACAGTTTCTGAACATCTTCCTTTCTTGGCACACATCCAAGGCTTCCCAATCCAGGAATGACACTACTCCAGGCAAGTTTCCTTTCCAGTCTGCCCTGGATCTCTGACCCAAAACTGGGTGGTGGGTGACAAGGCTACCAGTTGTCTTTGTCAGTGCCTGGTAGAAGTATGGGTGCCCAGTACCAATCTTCAGCCTCCTGTTGGCCTCATATATTGCCTCTCCCTGAGAGCTGCTGTGTGTGGTGTGTGCTTGCTTTAGGCCAGCCCCAATGCCTCCAGACTTCCCTGTCTGTCTCCCTATGCCAAATTTGTCTGGACAAATGATTCACTGAATTTTTTTGATTTGCACGTCAGAATTTCTGTCTGGTGCATTTTCCAGATCTATTTAGAGAAGACCATGGAGTGGAGCTCACTGCAATGCTTCCTAGCACTCTGACATCGTAGTTTTTTCCTGCTGCTTGTTTTTACCATATTGTTATTGTATCAAATGTTCTCTTCATTCCATTTGCTTCACTCTGCATCAGTTAATACAAGTCTTTCCAGGTTTCTCTGTAAATGTCCTGTTACTCTCCCTCCCAAAGATATATCCTTTATAATAAAGACTTTTTAAAATAAAAAGAAGAGGAAAAAATGCAGAATAGCAGTAAAGCCAAATAGTAAAAACAATCTGACATTATATTCAGTGTTCCACACCTGTGAACTTCTCCCTCTTCCTCCCTCCCTTCCCCTCCAAAAAAAGAGTGAGAAGAATAGTTTTCCTCACATCTGGTCTCCAGGACCAAGATTGTTCTTTGCAAGTTTATTTAAAACATGCTTTCAAAACACAACTCAAGTGCCATCTTCCACATAAGGCCTTTCCTGATCCCCACTTCCTCTAGTTATTAGTATACTTCTTCCTGTCATAATTTGCATATGCTTTTTATCTTCTCACTTGTGTAGCATCTTCTCTGAACTACCCTTATGATTCAAACTGAGAGGTTCAACTATTCCAGGTGCAAGGTTCCCTTTGGTTCTGCACTCCAAAAATGATAGTTCATGAGCTCCCATCACTGAGTTTACCTTTAATTGTCATTGAATTAGCAAAATTAAGTCAAAGCAAAGGCATTTATTGAAATAGCAAGGTAAGAAGGGTAATGACAAAATATTTCCTCCCTAAACTTGGTGCATATTTTCCTAGACACACATGCATTATCAGTGGGAAGTGTGGACCTACACAGAAATTACCCTGATAAAGTGGCACATATCTAGAGAACACATATGGCCACAGAATGTTATAGAAGGAACAACTCATAATTCTGGTAGTGTTCTCTCTTTTTTTTTTTTTCTGTTACTGTTCTTGATGATCCTTGTCTTGCTTTAGATAGTGCTTTACTACTTGGCTATAGTCATATTAGTCTATAGATAAGCTGAATTCCTGGCCTAGTGTATTGCTGTGGACTTTTGGAAAGATCTAGATCCCATATCAAAGTATCAGCAGGATTCTAGGCTCTGGAGTCTGCTATCTTCAAAGCTGCCAAATCCTGGCCCCAGGCACCAGTCTTTCCTTTAGCCAGGTTCTTTTTCTTTAAAGGATTTCTTTTCTCTTAAATTCACCTACTTTTTGTTGTTGTTCAATAGTTTCAGTCGTATCCATCTCTTCCTGACCCCATGAAGTGGTTTGCCATTTCCTTCTCCACTTCATTTTACAGATGAGGAAACTGAGGCAAACAGGGTGAAGTGACTTACCCAGGGTCACACAGCTAGTATCTATCACTTACTTTAGGGGTAAAGGTCTGTTTTTTTCCTCTTGATTCTTTTATCATGTTCCATTTCAAAGTTTAATGACATAAAGTGAAACTGGCCAAAACCTCCAGTTCTTACATGATACAAAAGGATCTTCAAGACATTCTTAAGTTACATACAGTGTAGGTCTTTCAAAGTTAGAAAGGACCTAGATCCCATAGTGTGGCCCTTTGACTGAAACTTCACAGAACAAATCCCCTTAATAAAAGAATTTGTTCTGTGAAGTTTGGATTCAGTCAAAAGGCTGCACCCAAGGACCTAGAAAGTCATATGTGATTTCAAGGCTGCAGGTTCCCCACCTCTGGCCCATACCCTTCCACTTGAGTACATATTATATTCTTTGACTGTAATTGTAGTAGTAGATTGTAAGCTTCATAATGGCAAGAGACTTAAAAAAAAGTCCCAGCTATACTTATTGGGATTGCACAAAATAGTCATTTAATTAAAAATTATTAAGTTAAATTGTTGAATATATTGAAATGACCAAGAATTGTTACCAAGGAATAGGGTTAAAAGATAAGTTGAAAAATATGTAGTTTGGAATATGTAATCTTTGCTAAAGGGTAGGGTAGCTAAAACTGATGAATTACTAGGGCTCAATCTGTTATCCACACTGAATTTGGCATCACTATGGTGAGCCAGCTGCCAAAGGAGGAATAAACCAAACCACGTCAGAAACTGAGCAGGTCAAAGCTTGTGTGCTAATCAGTAGTGGGGTCTACCTGCCAGACTTGGGGGTGGAGAGAGAGAGAGAGAATTTTGCAGATAGTAAAACCAGAACTGTAGCTAATAATTAGGAATTCTAAGACTTAAGTTTAAGCAGGGATGCCTGTGAGGTAACACAAATATTGTGAAGGTTGGTTTTCTAGACCACAATCCCTGCAGTTGACCAGATACTCAAAGTGTCTCTGTCAGTGCCTGGAGGCCAAGATTACCTGAAGTATGAATGCTTTCTTCCTGTCAATTATAACTAAGATAAGTCAAGGGGCTAGGTCATGCACTTGGGATTAATTTGTCCCTAATTGAAACAGGGATTGGTGAAAGATATGTATAATGCAAAATGATGGAAGTTATAGATAGAATTACCGAATGTTAGTGTTAGAATCAAAGAATTTTTGCACTGAAAGGGAATTTATAATAATTGGAAATCAGACATAGAATGTTAGAAATACCTTTGTTGTTGTTCAGTTGTGTCCAGCTCTTCATGACTCCATGGACCATAGCATGCTAAGACGATCCATGGACTTTTCTTGGCAAGATACTGGATGGTTTGCCATTTCCTTCTCCTCCCTGGTGTCTACCTATAGGTATTTCCCTAGATGTCCAGTGTTATTTATCACATCATTTACATGTACCTTTAGTTTCTTGAATGGTGGCCAGGAAATCTTCCCAGCTCCCCAGTGTTGTTGTCCATTTGAATGGGAGAATAGACAGTGAATGGGAGCTGGGTAGAACTGGCTTTCACATGCTTTGTATAGAAAGGTCAGTTTCCTAGTGGAGGAATGGTTAGTAAATTTAACAGAATTCTGCTATATAAACATCCCAGTGAAAAGAGACATAATAACACAAATATTACTTGAAGATATGATGGGTGAGTTTTGTTTGCCTGTCTCACTAGAGGTAGCAAGCAGTGGAAAAGCGAAGCTTCTCTTGTGCTATGTCTTAAAGCACAGTCTTAAAGTGGAAAATTAATTAGGGTTCATAGATCATTGTTGTTTGTCCTTTGTTCTTGAAGAGGACCAATTGCATCAGGAAGGTGATGTCTTACCTTGCAAGTGAATTGGCTTTAAGTGAAGCAGGGATGTGCAGTCATCAGCCTCAATGTTTCCTTCAGGGTCATCTGAGTCCAATGATGAGACATAGGCCTGGACAACTGGAGATGACCCCAGAACCAGTGGAAGACCTTGGTCTTTTTTTTTTTTTTTTTTTTGCTTTTTGGAGGGCAATTGGGGTTAAGTGACTTGCCCAAAGTCACACAAATAGGAGTGTGTCAAGTCTCTGAGGCCGAATTTGAACTCAGGTCCCCCTGACTCCAGGGTTGGTGCTGTATTCATTGCACCACCTAGCCGCCCCGATCTCGGCCTTTTTAAGCTAAGGTCTTTCCTAAGTGTCAGTTTGTCTGAGTCAACACATATTCAATGATTTAAAACTAGATGAGAAATAAGGCAAAAGACGGTCTAGTTTGCCTGCTCCAAAAAAAAAAAAAAAAATCAGACTGGGAAGGAAAGATCCTCAGGGTTTCTGGCCAAAACAGCAACAATGGCTATTTATACCCATTTTGAGCCATCAAAATCCAAACAATCTCATAGATATATAGGAGATGTGAAAATACACTATAATGTTGAAAAATGCTTTCGAGGAAATGATGGGTGTCTTAATGACAGAAAGGGAAGGAGAAGGTCTATAATTGGAGAGGAAGTTTCTGTGAGGGTATTCACAATGAACAAGTTGACATTCTGATCCTTGGATGGGAGAAAACTATAGACTGCTGCCTACAACTGTTAAGGGTGTTAGCAATGGCCAATGCAGTGAACTTCCCTAAGGGGTTCTTTATCTCAAAACATCTCTCTCTCTCTCTCTCTCTCTCTCTCTCTCTCTCTCTCTCTCTCTCTCTCTCTCTCTCTCTCTCTCTCTCTCTCTCTC
>NW_027187315.1:3405215-3417932 GCF_028583685.1 Petaurus breviceps papuanus
CTCTCTCTCTCTCTCTCTCTCTCTCTCTCTCTCTCTCTCTCTCTCTCCCTCTCCCTCTCCCTCCCTCTCCCTCTCCCTCCCTCTTTCTCTCTAATTTGTATACATATGTGTACATATATGTATGTTGCCTAGTGTCGTGACAGATAAAAGGTCACCAAATGTTGTTTGTCCATTTAATAGCTGGAGAAATGCAAAGTAAAACAACTTTGATATTTCACCTCACTACTTGCAAACTGGCAAAGATTATGTAATACAAGAAGCATGCTTAAAACTGATTTGTCATTGCTACACTAACTAGTGTGACAAACACCAATTAGACAAATGCATGCAATCAAAATTTATTATCAACACGTGCAAACAATGCCAACAACAACCCCTCCAGCAGCAAACCACCAACCTGATTACTCTAGGTCCTTCCTGGTAGGTCTGGCTCATGCCAGAGCTCATGACAAGGTTCCCAGCTGTAAGCCATGTATCTCCACATAAAGTGGTGCTGTCCCAAGTCTCAATCAATTAGCACTGCTCCTGAATGAACATGAGATATGTAAATCTCAGTTCAGAGAGTGTGTAGGAGTAAGTTCTGGTGGCTACTCAGTGAGACTGAGGCCTCTGATTTTTTTTTTAATGGTTCTGGCTAGGGCCATTCATAAGTTACATCCAATACAGTACAATCTGATGGGTGATCGATTATCTAAGCTTATAATGAAAGGAAACTATTAATCAAAGCTTTAATTTCCTAACATCATTAGTGAATGTTCATCAGTTATTTACCAAATTCGGAGGACACATGTCATTAGTAGTTTTTTACCCAATTGTCAGGACACACACATCATTGCCAAACTATACAACTCAAGTCCTTTTCTTATTACAGGAAAACAACTTACATAACTACTTCTTAGTCCCAAAATAGAGGCTTAAAACAAAATAGAGTAGTTAGTTCATGCTACATTAACATGCTCATTTCCACTACAGATTACAAAAACCGGAAGTGCCAATGTTAAGAGGGCTATAAGAAGATATACCCACTAATATAATGTTGATGGAGGCTTGACTTGATTCAGCTGTTCTGGATAGCAATTCAGAATTATTCAACAGTTAACTAGACTCCTCATACTCTTTGACCCAGTGATCTCATACTGGTTCAATGGCAGGAATGAAGATACAATATATACTGACATTTATATACACTGATAATATATACTGAACATTTTTGGTAACAAAGAACTGGAAACCCAGTGGGTGCCCATAAATTGAGAGATAGATAAATATGAACAGGGTAATTAATAATAATTAATTCAGACTATTCCTAATACTGAAGCTGAAACTTAAATACTTTGCCCACAAAAATACTTTGAAGACAAGACTCTGACGCTGGGAAAAATTGAAAGAAAAATGATAGGGGGACGGTAGAGTATCAGATGGATAGATGATGTCATGGAAGCAACGAAGATGAGCTTGAACAGACTTTGGGAAATAGTGGAAGATAGAAGGCCTGGTGTACTACCGTGTTTCCCCGATAATAAGACCTATCCCGAAAATAAGCCCTCCCCTTACTGTGTAAGATTCCTCTAAAATAAGCCCTCCCCCGAAAATAAGCCCTATTGAGATTGCTATTGTAGTGAAGGTGATCCCCTGCGCTACATGCTACATTATGGTACCCTCTGTATGTACCGTCTCCCCCCTCCCCCCCCGGGTGAAACGCACGCCGCGCTCCGAGCTGCATCCAATCAGAGCTGCAGCAGTGAGCGCGTCATTCTGTTCTTCCCCAGTGATCTGCTTGCTGGCGCCATTGAGAGCAGTGCCGTGAAGGAGAGCTGAGGCAGGACAACATAAGCCCTCCCCTGAAAATAAGCCCTCTGGTGTTTTTCTTTCCAAAAAAATAATAAGACAGTGTCTTATTATCAGGGAAACACGGTATTAGATTCCACAAGGTCATGAAGAGTCAAACATGACTGGACAACTTGGATAGGGGCAGACAGCAATTCCCCAATATCTATGTGCTTGAGCCCCTGGAGAACTCAGACTCTTATATTTCCTAATCGAGGTAGATGAGAGGCTAGTTAAGAGGGTATGTGATGGTATGTGAAAGGATGAGGGACCTCAAGAAGGTGACAATGTCACCCTATGATGCCTCTTCTTCAGACACTGCAGCAACCACGAGCATATTAGAAGGAGGGAAAATGCCAGGATGATAAGAAAAGGTCTGTAACTGAACGATGTGGAAGCCCCAGAACAGATGCAGTGTGTCTGGCGCTTGGAACAGCATTTGTAACGTCCTCCTTTCCTGTCCCTTGCTTTATGCTGACTCTTTAAGTCTCCTGGGAGAATTCCAAGTCTCTATCCCCACATTATTATGTTTCTTAGGTGTTTGTTTCACTTTCAGTTTTGACAATTGTTTGAAAAGAAACTGATTTCTCCAAGTCAGTGTAGCCCCTCATTTAAGTACTGATTTGTGTACTTGATTTAATCCCTTGGGGGAGGGTGAATATTAAACATAGCCTGGAGGGAGGTCACTGTCAGCCAGGTACACACTGGGGCAGTCTTTAGATTCTGTTATTGTACTGCTGGGAGGTATTCCCCTGGCACAAATTGAGGCCTCAGTGCAAGAAAAGAGATTTTATTCATTCACATTTTTGTAGTTCCCCAAAGCTGAGAGAATAACAAATTCTTTAATTGAAGAAGAATTTGTAAATGATCTGCCTTAGCTTTCTAGGTCAGTTGCTTTAAAGTACTTTCTCTTCGATTTGCTTTCCCCTAAGCTAGTTTGAAAAATGAATCTCTTTCTCAAGGTGTGGGGCCAAAGGCCTTGCTTGGGGGAAACCCATGCCTGAAAGGAATACCTGGAGGATGCCCAGTGAAGGTGGGGCCAAAAAGAGGGCATAGCTAGCTTTGCTCACCAGTCTTTCATCTTCTATTCCATGAACAATTAGATTCAATCAACATTTATTTGTTGTTCAGTCATGTAAGACTTTTTGTGGCCACATTTGGGGTTTTCTTGACAAAGATACTGGAGTCGTGTGCCATTTCCTTCTCCACTTATTTTACATCTGAGGAATCTAGACAAACAGGGTTAAGTGACTTGCCCAGGGTCACACAGCAAGTGTCTGAGGCCAGATTTGAACTCATGAAGATGAGTCTTCCTGACTTCAGACCTAACACTCTACTATGCCACCCAGCTGCCCACCATTTATTAAGCACCTACTATATGTCAATCACCCTGCTAAGTGCTGAGGATACAAATAAGAAAGTAAAGAAAGTTCCTTGCCCATCTATCAGGGAATGGCTAACCAAGTTGTGGTATATGAATGTAATGGAATACTATTGTGCTATCAGAAATGAGGAGCAGATAGACTTCATAATAGACATATATAAAATGATTCTGAGTGAGGAGAGCAGAACCAGGAGAACTTTGAACACGATTACAGATACATTGTTATCTGTGACTCCTAACTCTGATAGACTGGGCTCCTCTCAGCATTACAAAGTTGTAAGACAACTCCAAAAGACTCATGATGGAAAGGGCTGTCCACATCCAGAGAAAGAACTATGGAGTCTGAATGCAGACTGAAGCACACTACTTGCTTTCTCTCTGTCTCTTTTGTGTTTTGTTTTGTTTTGTTCCTTCTTTCTCATTATTCGTTCCATTGGTTATAACTCTTCTTTACCACTTGACTTTAATAAAAAGGTATTTGTAGAGCCTATATCCAATTGCATGCAACCATGGGGGGGAGTGGGAAGTAAGAGAGGGAGGGGGATAAAATTTGGAATTCAAGGGAATGTGGAACTGAATGTTGTAAACTAAAAGTAAAAAAAAATAATTTAAAAAGAAAGATAGTCCCTGTCCACAAGGAGCTTATAATCTCATAGGGGAGGATGACCATTCGTAAAATGAAGGGGAGGAGGTATCAAGATGGTGGTGTGGAATACCAGGAGTGTAGCTGGTAGCAAATGGTTGGGAAACATTACTGGAAGCATACCACAACTACTTGAAGTGTTGTGAAATATTATTGTGCAATAAGAAGTGACAGGGTTAATTAATAGAAACAGAGAAAGGTTTTTATGAGCCAATGCAGGGTAAAGTAAGTAAAACCTAAAGAAAAACATGGAAGTGAAGTGGAAGTGAAAAGATCACTACAAGGAAGCCAAACTTTAAGCAAATGAAAAACCAGTAATAGTCCTGGAGGATAGATCATGAATTTTTCTCCTCTTGGAAGAGGTGAGGCACTGCTAGGGCAGAATGTTGCATACATTGTCATTCGTCTTCATTGAATAGGATGCTTTTGCTCAACTTTGTTACAATTTTTTTGCTTTGTTTTTTTTACAACCAGGAGTTAAAGAAGGGAGGATGAGGCAGAAGGGTGTATGTCAGCTGGTAGTGAATTAGTTTATTGTGACACATGAGCAGCATTTTCTTCAGGGCTCCATAAGGAGAGTGGGAACAGAAGAGAATCTAGATAGACCAGCCTGCCAGGATATGGATCCCGCTTTTAGAGCCAGAGTATTTAGCTGGGTTCAATTAAGCAAAGGGGGAAGCTGACAAGGATGGCTATATTTGGCAGTAAATTCTCAGTCTATGTAAGAGCCTGTTGGGACTAGTTCCCCAATGGGTCATCAACCTACCCCATTTAAACTAACAAGCGTTTTTTAAGTACCTTCTTTGGAGGAAAAACCTTGTCCTAGCCTGGGGGTGGAGATAAAATGGAAAGCAGAATGACCTCAGGGAGCCTATATTCTACTACATTCTTCCATACCTCTTGGTGCCCAAGAATGAAGATGAATTTAAGTAAAACTGAATTCTGGAGTGAGAGGAGCAGAACCAGGAGAACATTGTGCACAATTCCAGACACATTAGTATGTGTGACTCACTTTGATAGACTGGGCTCCTCTCCGAGATGCAAGACTATATGATGGGTGGCTAGGTGGTGAAGTGAATAGAGCACCAGCCCTGGTGTCAGGAGGACCTGAGTTCAATTCTGGCCTCAGACACTTAACAAAAAACCTGCCATGTGACCTTGGGCAAGTCACTTAACCCCAACTGCCGTACCTGCCCCCTTCCAAAAAAAAAAAACCAAAAAAACAATCCAAGACTCATGATAGAAAGGGCTATCCATATCCAGAGAAAGAACTAGAGTCTGAATGCAGATTGAAGCAAACTATCTGCTCTCTCTCTTTTTTTGTTTCGTTTTGTTCCTTGTTTCTCGTTGTTCATTCCATTGGTTATAATCCTTCTTTACAACTTGACTGATATTTAATGCAAAGGTACTTGTAGAACCTATGCTGGATTGTATGCCACCATGAGGGGAGAAGGGGGAGGAGAGAGAGGAGGAGAAAATTTGGAACTCAAAAGCTTGTGGAACTGAATATTGTAAACTAAAAGTAAATAAATAAATTTTAAAAAACAACACTGAATACTGAATACAGGACCTAATGGATCTAGTATTGATTCAACGTTGTTCAAAGCTACTCAGAGGTGTTTCAGGTTTGAGTGGACAGTCTTACCTGTGGTCAGGTTCTGTACCCCCCTACCTGTGGTGTCTCCAGGTCTCACATTCTACCTTCAGTAATGAGGGATGACTTTTTCCCAGACCTTGTACTTCTATTTATTTGGCACCAACTTAATTGGGTTGAAGACATGTTAGAGGGATAGGGTAGGCCAAGGGGGCTAGTCAGTAGGAGCTCAGTCAACAAGCATTTATTAAATGTCTCCTCTATGTCAAACCTTTTCTAAGCTTTAGGGAGATAGAAAATGGAGAAAAACCTTACCCTCAAGAAACATAGATTCTTCTGGGGCAACTGTTGGGGGAGGAATACAACTTATTCATAGATAAGGAAATACAGGATATAAGGAAATGCAGGAGATTACACACATAATGCATATATAATATGTGTGTGTACCAATGCAAATGAATACAAATTAATTAGGTAGGGAGCACTAACAACTAGGCTAAGCAGAAATGTTCTTTATTTTTTTCTATTTAGCATTTTATTTTTCCCCAGTTACACGTAAAAACTATTTTTAACATTCATTTTTAAAACTCTGAATTCCAAATTTTCTCCCTCCTTTCTAACCTCCCTCATTGAGAAGGCAAGCAATTTGATATAGGTTATGCATGTGTAGTCATGCAAAACATATCCATAATAGACGTGCTGTGAAAGAAAACACAGACAAAAAAAAACTCAAGAAAAATAAAATTTTAAAAAGTTGGCTTCAACCTGTATTCAGACACCATCCATTCTTTCTCTGGGGATGGAGAACATTTTTCATCATGAGTCCTTCAGAATTGTCTTGGATCATTGTATTGTTGAGAATAGTTAAGTCATTCACAGCAGATCATCTTACCTGTTACTTTGTACACAGTACATCTCATTTTGCATCAGCTCATACAAGTCTTTCCAGGTTTTTCTGAGAGCATCCTGCTCATTGGTTTTGTTTGTTTGTTTGTTTTGCTTTTTGGAGGACAGTTGGGGTTAAGTGACTTGCCCAAGGTCACACGGCTAGTTTTTGTGTTAAGAGTCTGAGCCCAGATTTGAACTTGGGTCCTCCTGACTCCAGGGCTGGTGCTCTATTCACTTTGCCACCTAGCTGCCCCTGCTCAGTGTTTCTTATAATACAATAGTATTCAATCAAAATCACATACAACAACTTGTTCAGCCATTCCCCAGTTGATGAGTATCCCCTCAATTTCTAATTCTTTGCTCCCAGAAAATAGCTGTTATAAATATTTCTGTACATATAAGTGAATTTCCTTTTTTAGTTTTTATCTCTTTTGGGATACAGACCTAGTAGTGGTATTGCTAGGTAAAAGGGTATAAGCGTGGTTTTATAGTCCTTTGGGCATAGTTCCAAATTGCTCTACAAAATGGTTGAATCGGTTCACAACTCCACCAACAGTGCATTAATGTCTCATTTTTCCCAAATCCCCTCCAACAGTTGTCATTTATCTTTTCTGTCCTATTAATCAATCTAATAGGTATGAGGTATTACCTCAGAATTGTTTTAATTTTCTAGAAATGTCCTTTTTGAAAACGTGGGTAGCATTTAAGCTGAACCTGGAAGGGAGCTTCCAAGAGGTGGAGGTGGGGAAGAAAAGCATTTCAGCATGGAGGACAGTCTGTGAAAAGGGATAAAGTGGTAGATAAAAGATGTGTACAGATGGATCCATTGCCATGTTGGATGTATCTCTTCTTACAACAAATACCCAGTTCAGGGTAAATAAAAGTGGCTAATAGAGCTATTAGAGCTGTTAGGATCATAGACATAAGGTTTGGAAAGGTCCTTAGATATACCTGGTTCAATGTTGTCATTTTACAGGAGAGGAAACTGAGGCCAAGAGATGGGAAGGGACTTGCCAATGGTTGTCCGTGTAGCAAAAGTTACAAATCTTGGCTTGGTTGATTGTTTTGTAGATTGTCTAGACTTAAGAAAGTGGTGGAGAAATTGCTGATAACATCAGTTTTGCTTAAAAGTATATCACAGATCCTAAAGCATTGAAGTATTGGAGGATCAAAGCAACCGTGCACTTAAACTTTAGTAGCTTTCTTTGGAACAGACCACAGAAGCAGAAGAGTTGGAAAATCAATCAAATTCCTCTTATCATAATACTACAGATGCTTCTGCAGTGATTAAAGTTAATGGCATGACTGCTCTTCTGATGTAATGTTATGATGTAATAACTCACATTTTTGTAGTGTCTTAGTATATTCTTCATAACAATTCTCCCCATTTTATAGTTGAGGAAAATAGGAGCAGAGTTGAAGTTCACTGTCATATAGTGAGTCTTCTGACTCCAAACAGTTATCTCATTTTTTCAGATAGGCTTCAGAGGTAGGCAGGTGTAGCACGTGGGAGTTAAATGAAATGCCAGCTGTATTGAGGGTAACCAACAGGCCTTAAAGCAGAGGGTGAGTTAGGGGAATGTCTGCATTAAGCATGTGAAGCCTTCCCCTTGGCAGAATGGGTGGATGAAAACAGTTTGTTCTACTGGCCATGAAGGCAGCAGAAGCAGGTGCTATGAAATGCTTAAAGCTTGATCAGTATCCCAGGCCATCACCAGTCATCTTGACTTTTGTCCTGTCACTGGACTTTGATGACTCAGGAAGAGAAAGGGAGGCTGAGGACTTTGTGTGCAACTCTGCCCCCTTAAATCCAATTCACATGCAAGTCAAGACATGTCATAGGTCCTCTTCTAAAATGAAGGACAAACAATAACACTTCAACTGGGCCTTCAGTGCTGTAAAACAATCCTTTTCCACCTCTCTAAGTCATTTACCACAGGAGTTCTTTCAAACTTTTCACTGATCATTAAACTTCTCATGGACTTCCTCTCCTCCTACCCTCTCATGTGAATCTTGCCTCTTTTTGTACTGAATAACTTGAAGTTACTTGCTGAGAACTCTCTCTTCTCTGTTCCTCTTCATCTCACATTACTCAGATGCATTCTTCACTATCCCTTCATCCCTCTCTCACATGAAAAGATGGCTCTTCTCCTTACCAATGAAATTCCTTCTACCTGCACAGGTGATCTCATTCCTTCCTGTCTTCTCCAGCATTTTGTTCTCTCTTATCACCCCCACTCTTTTACTTATTTTCATTCTCTCCTTTACTGCTGGTTGCTCCCCTGCTGTCTAGAGCATATTTGAGTCTCCCTCATCCTCAAAAAAACTCTCCCTTGTTTTGCCCATCTGTATCAGCAATGCCATATTCACAATGCCTATGGAAATTATAGATATGCTGATATAATTATCCATCACAAAATACATCATGCTTGCCATATGGGGGAATAAGCTAGAAAATTTATTAAGATACCAGAAGGTGAAAGCCATCAGAGTAGTTATGAAATTGGCACAGGTAGATAAAGTAGAAAGCATCCACATTCTCAAGCCTTTAAAACAGAACAGGCTACCTCAGGCAAAGGTCCTCCTCTCCCCACTCACAGCAACCACCCAGCGTCCCAGAAGCGCGCTCCCAGCAGCTCCGGCCCCTGGCAGTCCTCAGCAGGAGTCCTTAGCAGAAATTCTGGCTGACTCAAAAAGGGCTTCGCGCTGCCGCCGCCGCCACCACTAGCCACCGCAGGAGCTCTAGCTTGGCTTCCGCTTCCTCTTGCTCCGCCCCTTCCTGCTACATCAGCAAGTCCAATGGGGCATGGAAGATCTTTAAATCCCATAACCCTTACACCATCCCCACTACCTATTATCCCATATCTCTTTTTTCTCTTGTGGCTAAACTCCTTAAGAAGGTTACCTATAATTCATGCCTCTACTTCCTTTCATTTCACTTTCTTTTTAATTTTCTGCCACCTGACTTCCAATTTCATCATTCAATTGCAATTGCTCTTCCAAAGTTACCAATGATCTTTTAATTGCCAAATCCAGTGTCAGTCCTCATCCTTCTTGATTTTTCTGCATCCTTTGACACTTGATCACCCTCTTCTTAATACCTTCTTTCTAGGTTTCCAAACCACTATCTATCCTGGTTTTCCTCCTACCTATCTGACCATCCCTCATTTTCCTTTGTTGGATCTTCAGGTGATACCCACTAATCATGGGTGTTCCCCACTAACTATGGTTCTGTCCTTTTCTCCTTCTCTTGTCCATCTCTGCTAGTTCACTTAGTGATCTCTTTAGTTCCTATGGTTTCAATTACTGTCTCTCTGATGATGATTCACAGATCTACTTATCCAACCCTAACCTCTTTCCCAATGTCCAGACTTGAATCTCCAACTGCCTATTAGACATCTCAGACTAGATGTCTCACAGACATCTTAAGCTAAACATATCCAAGACATAATTTATTATCTTCCTCTCAAACCCGGCCCCCTTCCAAACTTCCCTGTTACTGTTAAAGGGGCACTATCCTCCCAATGACCCAGGCTTATAATCTAGGTTTTATCTTCTGCTCTTCACTCTCAATCTGTTGCCACATCCTGTCAATTCCATCTCCATGGCATCTCTCACATGCACCACCACTCTTAATCAGATGCTCATCACCTTATACCTGGGCTGGTGCAATAGCCTGAGGGGACAGATCCCCCTACCTCAAGTTCATCCTCCACTCATTTGTCAAATTAATCTTCCTAAAGTGAAGATCTGACCACATAATGCCTCCAGCCCACCACCTAATAAACTTCAATGGCTCTCTATTATCGCCATGATCAAATATAAAATTCTCTTGGAAGTCAAAGCCCTTAACAACCTGGCTGCGCCTACTTTTCCGATCTTCTTAAATCCTATTCACCACTATATACTCTTTGATCCAGTGACATGGGTCTTCCTTGCAGTTCTTTGAACAATGCATCCCATCTTCCCACTCTGAGTACCTGCTGGCTGTCTTCCTTTAGACTGTGATCTCCTAGGGGTGTCTTTTGCCTTTCTCAATATCCTTAGTCCTTAGGACACTGCCTGGCACACAATCAGCGCTTCTTGACGGCTCATTTTTTTTTTTTAATGTGTAACTAGTTTTGGTAAGAAAGAGTATAGACTAAAGGAAGTGCATAAATAACCAGGAAAACCGATCTTCTTAGGAACCTGACTTGTACCCTATTCCAGCATTATTTTTTTTAGGCATATAAATCTAAATTTAGTCCAATACCCTTCTTGGAGATAGGTGAAGAGGAGAGCAAGAATACATACACAACTCTTCTCCTGCCTGCCTCAAGGTGGAAATTGCAATCTCCTTTATAGAAGGATGGACCAAATTCCAAAGATAGCTGTCCATGCCATTCCTGAGTCACATGTCTATATATTTATACAATTCATGTAGACATAGTATCTTAAACGGACACACACACACACACACATCCAACATTTGAAAAGACTTGTTCAGTTTGAGGAGTGCCATTAAGGAAGAAAACTGAAGGAGGAAGTGGTTATGATTGCGTTCTAAGCTTAGGAACCACTTAAGGCTCTTCCATTTCCAATTCCAGAGTCTTCTGTTAGAGTCTAGCACTTATCTTCACCTCATCTGTTCAAGAATAAGATTCAAGAATTCCTTCTCCTTATGGAAATATCATCACTTCAGCCTTGTGAAGAAATGTAGGTAGGCTAAGAAGGTTGGCATAAGCTTCATAAGATGGTAAGGTAATTTCAAATATAGGAATGTGGCTGCAAATGGGGTTCACAAAGTGCTAAAAGTTTCCTGGAATGTTATTAAAGAAGCCAAAGTATTGTAATAGACTTGAACTTCTCATACTGGCCCTGGATTGTCTTCCATTCATCTCCTGCCCCCAGCCCTCACCCCCACTTTACCTCCCCTCCCCCTCCCTCCAACTTAGGTTGGATTCCTTGAAGGTCTAGTTTTGTAAGTTTGCTGACCTGGCTTAACCAGTTTATTTTACACATAATACCTCACACTCTTGTTCTACAGATCAAGAAAAAAAGTTCTTTTTTAATTTGGTACCTATTAAGCATGGTCCTACCAGTAAGGTTCAAACAGGAGGGAGCGCTAGTCTCATATGGTGATTGCTTCCTGATCCCTGTAATCAGGGTCTAAGTATAGCTTGTTGTTCTTTTTATGAACATCACTGGGATCTCCAGAGGAAAGCTGAGTAGCTGGATAGATCTTTTTCATAGTTTGGTATTGAGATAGACCTAGAGTGGGTAAAATTCTCAGATAGGGTGAGAGAATATTGGTGTCTGGTTGAAACTGTGATCCCTTAACATGTAGGCAGCTGAAGGGCAGGTTCTTGGCCTCAGTGATGCCAGCCAAAAGCCCTAAATTCCTGTATTTCTGGTGAAGTTCCAGGAAAGCATTGATTAGGGATAAAGGATTGGCTATGCAGAACAGGAAGAAGTATTGATAGCAGGTTGGGAATATGGACAAAACTCCACGTTCTATGTGTTGGGGAGGTCATAGAAGCTCAATGAGTAACTCCACTGGAACACTGAGCAGTTCTTGGTAGCTTTTTATTAAGGCACATTTCATGGGCTCAGATTAAATTAGTGACTACTCATTGACTTCTACCTTCATAGGCATGTCTTGGGTTGGTAGGATGGGGGTGGTGCACTAGAATTTGCCTTAGTTTCAACAGGTTCACAAAATTTCTGGATGTTCCAGCAATGTCCTGAAGTAGAAAGAAGATTGAACTTGGAGTTTGAAGACCTGGGCTCAAATTCTGGCAATGCCACTTACTAGTTATGTGATCTTGGGCAAATCAATTCTGCTCTTTGGTCCTCAGTTTCACTGAATCAAAATTACTTAGAGTTGGAAAGGTCTTCAAAGACCATCCAATCTCCACTCAAAAGTTTCTATTGAGAGGTGACTCAGTATCTCCCAAGTAGCCCATTCCACTTTTGGATGATTCTATTTGTTAGGCAATTTCCTTTTGTATAGAACCTACATGTGCCTTTCTTCAACTTCTATTTATTTCTCTTAATTCTGTGCTCTGGGGAACAGTAGAATAAACCTAATCCCCTTTCATCTGACAAAACCACCGTTGTGTCCATCCTGTGTTCTCTCCAGGTTCTATCAGTTGATCTTTTTAAGTGATGATTTCATCATGGCCCTTCCACCGTCCTGTTTAATTTCCTCTGAGTTGTCTTCAGGTTGTTGTAATGGGAATGCAAATTTTAAAGATCTTCCCTGCCCCTAGGCTAAAGTGCACCTGGAGCCTGGGGTGGGAGGCTTGTTTTTCAGTTGATACTTTTTGATTGGCCAGTGGGTCCAAAAGGTTGTTACATTCTCTGAGCTAGGAGAAGGCTATATAAGCCCTGATGTGTAGC